>NW_028280971.1:855000-1152500 GCF_059751285.1 Brachycentrus maculatus
CAAAAATTTAAGCTTTTATATCATATGTACTCGTAATAGTGAATTAGGAAAAAATGTTTATGCGTAAATAATTTAAAAAAAAGAATGTTCATATTGTTTTGAGTAATATGTTAATATACAACATTTTGAGTGTGTCCAAATACTTGTTCACAAAATCTGGATCAACTCCAATTACAGAAGTTATTTTCATATTATTTTTTGACATCTCATTAAAGATGAAGAATATGGAAATCTGGGCATTTACGGGGCTGACGACCGTCATAGGCTGGTTTAAATGATTTACCGATTCTACCCATTATTGATATGTGTATGTGTAAAGTGATCACTTAAACCAGCCTATGACGGTCTTCAGCCCCGTAAATGCCCAGACATCCATATTCTTCTTCATCTTTGATGAGATGTCATAAAATAATATGAATATGTTAATAACATATTATTTTACTATCAACGTTTAACAAAGTAAAAAATCTGAACCAAGTAACCGCTTGCCGTTTATCCGCAGGGGTAGCCAGAGAGCATAGAACGCCACATTTCTTTTTTTTGGAAACAATTTTTGCATCTTCTCGTACATTATTATAACTTCTTACCCTAACTGCTACCAAGTTTTTCTTATTACATATTATAATTTATTGTTTGTGTCCCTTATATAGTTCTAGGTGCATCTTAATGAAATATTTTTATTTAATTTTATTACATTGATTCTCTGCATATAAAAAATATATTGAGAAAAAAATCACGTTTATTTATTTTGACCCTCTGGGAATTGAACTCGGGACCTCTAGCACGTAGTCAAATGTGCTGACTACTACGCTATAGAATGGATATAAAAAAGTGAATATTCTATTCACGTAAAATAAATAACGCCATACTTTTTGTACTACGAACATTTTCTCGTGACGCATTTGACAATAAAAAGTTCTATTCCTGACCTTTCTATCGTAAAAAGCGTCATAATCAAAAATATCGGAGGAAAAAAATCGTATTTCAAAAGCGGATTTCGCCTCAGCACAATTGTTTTTGTTGCGCGAAATATATCTTACGATTTCAAAGGATTTCTGTATGGCAGACGTACTCGTATATATCACTCTTTGCCTGTCCCAGAATCTTAATAGAAAATATGGCACACAGACATAAAATATTACCTAGAAAAATAACCGTGCCTTCCCTGAAACTTTGCGCATACTTTCAAAACAGTTTTTAAATTATTTTTTATTCAAATAGGCAAAATACAGCTCTTGAAATTTTCCATTTTGCAACATTGTTTTAAAATCACTATTATAACTTAATTACAATATATCCCGGTTTCGTTAGATAATATTCAGCTTTTGCAAATCATTAATTTACTTGAAATCAAAGAGAAATTTTCCATATTGTAACTTTGTTTTAAAATCACTAGTATATTATAACTTAATTATAATGTCTACCGGTTTTGATAGGTAATTTTAAGCTCATGCAAATCATTAATTTACTTGAAATCAAAAATAAATTTTCCATGTTATAACTTTTTTTTAAATCACTATTATAACTGAATTATAATATCTACCGGTTTCGATAGGTAATATTCAGCTCTTGCAAATGATTAATTTACTTGAAATCAAAGAGAAATTTTCCATGTTATAACTATGTTTTAAAATCACCATTATAACTTAATTATAATGTCTACCAATTTTGATAGGTAGTATTAAGTTCATGCAAATCATTAATTTACTTGAAAGTAGACATTATAATTAAGTTATAATAAAATATTTAAAGTGATTTGAAAACAAAGTTACATTTAAATTATAGAAAAAAAATAGTTCACATTCATATTCAAATGAAATTTTGAACAAAAGTATTGAGAAATGATTGTTGAATATTGTACATGAAAAATTTTCACTAAAAATGCCATGGGAATTTTTATTAATTAATTAATATTATTTATCAAAAAAAAAAATTAATTATCATTCATGTATTGTAATATTTTGGTGCCAAATAAAATACTCAAAACAATTTTTACAGTGATTGATATTTTAAGATATTTTATTTAAATATTTTTTTTTTTATTTATTTTTTTTAATTTTTTTTTTAATAATATTAATATTTTTATTTTTTTATTTTTTATTACAGATTCTGGAAGAATGATGATGGTAAATGGTCTGTTAAGAAAGTGGTCGACATTCCAGATATCAATGTTGAGGGGTGGATTTCACCAAAATTAACAGGTTTAAAATATATATTTTAATTATTTTATTTTCTTGTTGTATTTATATAAATACAATTTGTAGTAATTATAAGAAGCTTCACATTTATGTTTAAAATAATCGGCCTGTGTATATGTTTTGTGCAAATCAGGAAATAATTTTTTATGTATTAAAATTACATACAGTAGTTGATTTCGTAAATGTTACAACATAAAAAATGGTACAAAAATACTAAGTGACTTCATAATTTGATTCGGCAGTCACTTTGTGTCCATTTTAATTTTAATTTCACTCGCTATTTTTTTTAAAATAATCTATTGGGAGATGTATTTTGATGCATTGCACATCATGACGGTGTTTGAAAATGATACGGTATGCATGAAACACGTGTTTCGATATTTTAAGAAATAATGGAGCTCAAATAGTATAATTTAAATTAAAAAAAAATTACTTCTCCAATAAAATTAGGCGTACTGGTCGGGCTTGGAGTTTATACAAGTGAGCTGTATAAAATATATTTTAAACATTAATAATTCTGTTTTTTTATTTTTATTTTAGGTATATCCTTTAAAAAAAATAAGTAGACTTGAAATTATTATTTTCCACATGAAATTTAAAAAACGACAAAAAACACAAACATGCATTTTGAAAACTGTGGAAGTTTATTTCCATATGTATAATGGTTGATTTATTTGAATTTTTTTACTTTAAAACTTTTACTTCATAAATCCCAAGAACTTTTTTTCAAAGCAAAATTAAAAACAAAAAAATATTACCACAAAGTGATAAAAATGTTTCTTTTATCTGGTATAATTAATAATAAGATTTTAGAAAAATAAATACGTTTAGAAAACGGGTGAATAAGTCGTAAAACCTTATTAGACTACAAAGTCTAGTAGCAAATCAGTATTCAGAGCAGTAAAACAGTTTCTTATGAAATTGTTATTCTGTCTTGTGACAAAAATATACCAAGCCTTATTCCTCGTATTATATTTACACATTTAGGTTCTTTCAAAATGATTAAATGGGAAAAGAGTAATATGAAAAATGGTAAACATTATTAAGAAAATCCATTAAGTTTCTAAAATTTTATCCCAGTAACCATTTTTGAAATAAGGCTTATCAAGCAGTAGGCAAAAAAACGTGATAAAATATAATCTAAGTGCGACAAAAAGTTTTTCTTATTTGAAGCTATTAATAAAACAGCTTATGAATCGGAAAACTTTTTGAATCCAGTAATTTTTATACGAAAGCAAGTTGTATTACACGACGAAGCCTTTTCTTTAATATTTTCTTTATAAATTGACTTTGGCGTTAAAATTTTTGACAGTTTTAGCCACGCATTTTCTTAACGGAAGAAAACTTCAAATTTCCAATTAAATTTTTCTACTTTACCCATATATTACAACAAAAACTGCGATTACCAAACAAATTAATTGAGAGGTATGATATTTATGATAATGATACGTGAAATTTACTTTAAGGATGGAATTCAAACATTTTCTCAAAAGAACTTTAATTTTTAAACAGGCTCACATTTCAATTTACAGTATAATTATTTAAATATAAGTAAGTAATTAACTAATAACTATTATTCTTTGATTCGGCATTAACTTTGTGGAATAATATGTTGTTTATTTAAAATAAAAATTAACACTAGAATATACCACTAAATGAGTTTTATTTATAAATGCGACTAGTTTCGAAAACTTACAGATGTTTTCATCTTCTGGTAAAACGAACAAAAATATTTAGGGGTATAAGTTAATAAATATAGGGAAGGGGGGGGTTAAGGAACAAGATATTTTGTAAAAGGAAACATAGATAACACATAACAATGATAATATGTATAATAGGTTTTATTTTAAATAACTAATTTATCATCGCTTCTGTAGGAGTAGGCAGAGAGAATAGTATGCCACACTAATCTGTGTTTGTAAACAATCTTCGCCTCTTCCCCATTCATCCTTCTCCTCACACATACCCGCCGATTATTTCGTCTCGTGATTTTTTTATGTGTTCCAGGTATGATGACTGACATCATTATTTCTCTGGATGACAAGTACTTGTACTTTACTAACTGGCTACACGGTGACATAAGGCAGTATGACATTACTGATACTGAACACCCTGTCCTAACTGGTCAAATCTTCCTTGGGGGAAAAATTGTAGGTGATCAACTCAAAGTCGTTAATGACGAGAATGTGAAGGTAGGAAAATATACAATAATAAGAAAAAAATGTTTAAAATGAGAGTTTATTCAAACTCTCATCAACCCTAGATAACTAAACTATATTTGTAGATACAATGCCATTTGTGGATCGCACAATATTGACATATCGCTCACTCCTTTCAAGAACGTCATAAATCAAAATTTTTGATTTGTGAGTTGTTGAAAGGTGTGAGATTGATTTGATTTTTCAGGAGAACGTTTTTAAAGTTTAACAATATAATACAATATTTTAAAAATAAATATCAAGCCACTTATTGAACTTTTTATTGTGCAACAGATTTCATATAAAAACT
Organism: Brachycentrus maculatus; assembly: GCF_059751285.1. Taxonomy (NCBI): domain Eukaryota; kingdom Metazoa; phylum Arthropoda; class Insecta; order Trichoptera; family Brachycentridae; genus Brachycentrus; species Brachycentrus maculatus. The sequence goes on from NW_028280971.1 coordinate 859,707, forward strand.
GAATGTTTTTTTTCGATTTGAAAAATATTTAAAATACTTACAAAAATAATTAAACAATACATTTTCTTCAAAATGCAAAAACAACACTTTCTGTCCTGTAGCGGGAAGACATTAAGATAAATATATTTGCCGTCTTTGCTGGGATATAGTACATTTTTTAGCCATCCCGAAAACATGCACAACTGAAAATTGACTATTTTTGATATATGACGTTGTTGAAAGGAGTGGCGATATGTAATAGCTGTGCGGAATAGTGATTTATTATCAAATGTCTCTTACATTCATTCCTAATAAATGAAACTTAAGTGCCATGCAACCGGTTCCTATTTTTAATAAATATTTTTGATACATTTCACGTTTTTATTTTCACAGTCCGCCAGACGAATGTTTAGTTATTAAGGGTTAAGTAATATTAAAACCTTGAAATATATGTTCCATTCCGACATACACACAATGAAAAGTATTAGTAAAATGGTATTTTTCTTTATTGGAGATGCATTTTTCAGGAACAACCTACCCCCGTAGTAGTGAAGGGGAGACGGTTGGACGGAGCACCACAAATGCTTCAGCTCTCCTTGGATGGAAAGAGGCTCTATGTGTCGTCGTCCCTCTACTCCCCGTGGGATAAACAAGTCTACCCCGAGATGATTCAGAAGGTATTTCACAAAATTCTTCATACTTTTTTTAATAAAAGTTTTTACTTATATTAATTTTATAAATTACATTTTTCTCCCCATAAAACTTTAGCTAACTCAGATAAAATAAATTTAAATGTGAAATTTATTATGAATTCCCTTGGGGTGGAATAAATAAACGTATTAGTTTTTTATAGTTTTTTGGACAAGAATAAGAATATTTAATAAATTTTACTGTTTATTATTTGAATCTTATTAATATACTTTAAAATTTCAAAGAACTTTTAAAGTTCCATTGAATCGTGTTAATCGGTAATTCGAAATATCGTGAGTTTTCCGTAAAGTAAATATATTATTAAAATTAAGAAAAATACGCTGTAGTCATGATAAAATATAATTGTGTAATGCTTACATCATGACTTTAGAGTTTTAATGCTTGCATTTCATTTAATATTTAGGCATTTATGGAAGAACATGATGATATAAGTTTTAAAAAAAACTTTTATAATATCACTTTTGGACCTGTTGTTGAGAACATCTGTAGTTAAAAAAAGTCATGTTTACATTTATAAATTCAAAAAAGTTGTCTTATTCAAGTGTGTTATTTTAATATTTAAATTAATACCAAATGGAAAAACGAAAATATGATACGAGATGTAAAAAAAGCTACTCATAAAATATTTATTAAGCAGCTTTTTGCAATGGAAATTTTAAAGTGTTTTTATTGGACAATACTGTATCTAACTCTTAACTGCCTAGGCCATGGAAACCCCTACAATGCCCACGGGGTCCATATGGGCCCAAATGTAATATGTTTATTATATTATTGACTATTGCTTGCCTACCGTTTATTTTTTTGGGCTGGCAACACTTATTTTGTAACACTGACAATATTGCTTCATACTAGTTTACATTTATTCCGTTATTTTAAATTTCCAATATTTTTTTTCGTTAATGAAGAAAAAGTTGGAAATTTAAAAAAAAAATCGGGGCTAAGCAGTGAAAAAATTCTGGCCCATTTGGACGCTAGGGGCAGTAGTGGGTTAATTTTAATAAAAACTAAATATATCAAACGTATATAAACAAAAATAAGATTTAGCTATTTTTACATGTACATATCCAAAGTACAACAGTTACTACATTTGGCTACCATTCTGGAAGTCCCGGGTTCTATTCTCAAGCGGGTCAAAATAAACAAGTGTTTTGTTCATTCACTTATTTATTTAAGTGAGGTATTTATTATTTACTGGCACCTGGAGCATTAGCCTGATCATGTTACCTTCATATAATTACCGATCGACTAAACATGGGATTAATTTGACGATATGCCTTATGCACCATTAATTAAGAAAAAAATTGCCTTATAATATGAATAAAAGACACGAGAAAAATAAATCATTTATTGTTTTTAGTATGAAAAAATGTGCGGCTAGAAGTCAGACGAGATACATATAAATTGTACATTCGTTTCTTTTATAGACGCAAGTTTAGTTCTGATTAAAAACGTTTTTCACTCCAACGCACACAGATACTGAATACTAATAGACAAAGGTATTTAAAAAAATATATATTAATAAAAACCGCCTTTAATTTTTATGAATGACTGACTTCTCAGTTAATCCCTCTTTTGAATTCATAAATAAAACGTTTCGCCTTTTTGCTTAGTAAAAATGAATTCCTTTAAAAGGATCTACTTAAGGAAATTATGTTTTTAAATAACCCGGTAAAAGTTAATTTATATTTATAATTTTTTGGTTAATACCAAGAAAAACCCTTATACCTAGTATGGGTTAAAATTGGGTTATTCTTTTAGATATTTACCTTAACAAAACAAGGATTATGAGAGAATTCAGAGGAAATTATTTTTTAAAAATCCATATGCGAACTGATTTTGAGTCAGATTTATACCAACTCCACCATAATAAGATTCTTAAATTTATAAAAAAGGCTGCATAGGTTTCAGAAAATAAATTGTATCGTAGGAATAAAAATATTTCATAAAAAAGTATTTAACACTTAGGAATTTATTTTAATTAAGAACGTCAATGCAATAACATTTTGCTGTGGGAAAAGTCTTCATATTTTTCTTAGTTTTTTAAATTCTGGATGTTTTAAATTCAGTATTTTATAATGAAATATATTTGGATTTGTGAAATAAAGTCGAAATATTAAAAGTATTCGCATACTACATACATTTCACAATATTTAAAGAAGACGATTTAAATATAATATTAGTTAGGAAATTATTGTTTGTTGAAACATTTTTTAATGTGTGAAACAAAAACACAATGTTGTAATAAAATATGTGAAATAAACACAATTTTTTATCTTTCATTGAAAAAAATAAGAAGTTCCAAAATTCAGGATTATATGCGGTTAATTATTTTTCATTGTATGATTTTTTTACAAATCTAAGAAATAAAATTAAATGTGTGAAATATACACAAATATTGATATTTATTTTTTTTTTTAAATACTTTTTTAAAATTGAACAATTTTAAACATATTTAAAATATTTTTTGCGGAGACCAACCAAGCCACCTTGTTTGTCTTGTCGGTGGAGTTCTTTTTATTTTTTTTTGTTTTTATCAATTTTAACCTAATACTCACACAATAAAAGAGAGAGAAAATTAAGAATATAAACTATTTTGCAATTTTCATAGAATGAACTCTTGATCATTTTCCCATTAATTTATTTTGTTTTGACCTCTAACATGTAGATTAAAAAATAAAGGTTCATGTGAAATAAAATCATTCAAAAGTATTAAATAAAGGTTCATGTGAAATAAAATCATTCAATAGTATTAAATAAAGGTTCATGTGAAATAAAATCATTCAATAGTATTAAATAAAGGTTCATGTGAAATAAAATCATTCAATAGTATTAAATAAAGGTTCATGTGAAATAAAATCATTCAATAGTATTAAATAAAGGTTCATGTGAAATAAAATCATTCAATAGTATTAAATAAAGGTTCATGTGAAATAAAATCATTCAATAGTATTAAATAAAGGTTCATGTGAAATAAAATCATTCAATAGTACTAAATAAAGGTTCATGTGAAATAAAATCATTCAATAGTATTAAATAAAGGTTCATGTGAAATAAAATCATTCAATAGTATTAAATAAAGGTTCATGTGAAATAAAATCATTCAATAGTATTAAATAAAGGTTCATGTGAAATAAAATCATTCAATAGTATTAAATAAAGGTTCATGTGAAATAAAATCATTCAATAGTATTAAATAAAGGTTCATGTGAAATAAAATCATTCAATAGTATTAAATAAAGGTTCATGTGAAATAAAATCATTCAATAGTATTAAATAAAGGTTCATGTGAAATAAAATCATTCAATAGTATTAAATAAAGGTTCATGTGAAATAAAATCATTCAATAGTATTAAATAAAGGTTCATGTGAAATAAAATCATTCAATAGTATTAAATAAAGGTTCATGTGAAATAAAATCATTCAATAGTATTAAATAAAGGTTCATGTGAAATAAAATCATTCAATAGTATTAAATAAAGGTTCATGTGAAATAAAATCATTCAATAGTATTAAATAAAGGTTCATGTGAAATAAAATCATTCAATAGTATTAAATAAAGGTTCATGTGAAATAAAATCATTCAATAGTATTAAATAAAGGTTCATGTGAAATAAAATCATTCAATAGTATTAAAATTAAAATCAAATTTAAAGAACTTATTCATTCATTTTTTAACTGACCTGATTAATTAAAATAGAATTATGAAAACTAAAAAAATAGGGAGAAAAGATCTTAGTGATCATCCAGTGAATTAAACATAAAAATGAACGATTTAAAAAATGTATACTTTAGTTACATCGTACATTTATTCATTCCGTTTTCAATATCCCAAATATGATAATATATTATTTTATACAGGGTGTATCGATCCCATTTAAGAAAGCAGGTAGATAGTTGATAGTTGATAGTTTGTATAAAGAGGTATAAAGTCTCTCATCTCATTTTACTTAACACTCTGTATCATGTTAAGCGTAATAGTTTGCTGTATTTCAAGAAGAATTTTGCTGTATTATAAGAAGTGTGGGTATAAGATGTTCAGAAATAAATTTCAAAGGAGGTGTTTAACCGTGAGATCGTATTACAACTTGCTACATATAACAAGTGTTGTAAATTTAATATTTTTTATCATTTTTATAAAAAAATATTGCTTAAATAAAACAAATTTCCCATACTTATTTTTCAAATATGATTAGACGCCTGTTATTTGATTTGGATGAAATCGCTTATTTATCTAAAGTAATTCAGCATTAGTTTCGACGTTACAAGTTAATATAAAAAATGTGGTTTTCACTCTCATATTTATATAATATCTCCTTGGAATAGTACAAGAAGCGCAGGGCTGATCACCTTGTCGTCATGCAAATATCGATCAAGATAACATTGCGCCGATATGATGCAGTGCCATATGCACCATTGGGTGCGGATTAGGGTTAAAATAAAAAAAAATGTATAAAGCTTTAAATAATTTATGACAATTGAATTAGTTAGGTGTCAATGGATACAATTTGGTAAATGTCAATAAAAATACCTATTAAATGTGCTTGAGGTCTGGTGTTCGATTCCTAGGACGGTAAAAATAATTGTATTGTAAATATCGTATGCAACTGAATATCAGTGATTTTACACTCAAATATTTATTAAATATTACTCTGGGCTAGTAGTGAAGCGCAGGAGTGATCACCTTGCCTTCACGTAAAAAACGACCAAGATAACACTGCGTAAATACGATGTAGTGTCCTATACACCATTAGGCGAGGAGAAGGGTTAGAAAAAGAAAAAGAATTATCGTAAGTAATATTTAATGAAGACAATATGAAAAACGACATTTTTAATCAGTATAGGGGTAACTCAATATAATACAGTTATCTACTTAATCATACTTTACAATTTTGTGGTGTGGAAAGTAGAACGAGGGATTATTTTGTGGAACAGAATATGCACTGCCATTTGTGTCGCCCACTTTCAAAATCCGCCAGATCCAATTTTATGAGATTCTAAAATAAATACTCTATTCGAATGCCAATTGTGGGTTTTATTGTTTAAAATATTTAAACACTTGCAAACCCTGCTAAAAAATACTTTTACAAAACAGCGTTGTATTTCAAATTCCGCCATACTCATGGAACTTGCCTTCTGACCCATATCGGCCAATCAGAGAACGGGGATAGGTTAAAAATTAAGATGACGTCATTATCGGTTTGTGTCTCATGAATTTTTTCAAATACTGAAAAAGAATCTTAAAAATGTTAAAATTCTTTATTTCATAATATTTTACCTAAAGATAGACAAATCTTTTAAACATAAAAGTTACCCGGTGAATTTTGTATTTTTCAGAAAATCGACTTACATGGATCTGGCGGATTTTGAAAGTAGGCGACACATTTCACAATTCCTTTTTAATAAACGCAAACGGCAATCAGGAAGATCCATCGTTCTTGCTTTGGCATTTGATTTAGGGTCCTTTGATAAATTCGGTCAAAGTCATTCCTATACGCGGTCAGTCCCAGAGTTTAGATGAACGGATTTCAGCGGACATATCCCGACTCTACTCATTTGCATTCCCTAATCACAGCGTCTATCTGATCTCCCACGAACATTCCGTGGCACGAAAAACATACTGCTAAATTGCTTTTTCAAAAGGAATTAAAATTTGTAATATTAAAAATACTTATTAGCTTGCCATGAAACCACTTCCCACATGGGTGGCCAGAGAGAATAGAATGCCACATTAATCTGTCCTTAAAAACAATCTCACCTCTTCCACATTCATACATATCGCAGATCATTCTGACTCCTAAACTAAGACCACTTATATATATTTAAAATACTTGATCACACCAAGTTTTCCTAAGTCCTCCTCTGCTTCTATTTCTCAAATTACTCCGTCGAACAACATTCCCCTCATAAATCTAATTATACCCTTTTATTTGGAAGTATTTTATTTTATTTTTATTTTTATACATATTTCAAAATAAATTACACAGTTAAGTCATACGAACTATGTGTTATTTTAGCTACATCTGTTTTCAAAACGATATATATATATATATATATATATATATATATATATATATATATATATATATATATATATATATATATATATATATATATATATATATATATATAAATATATAAATAAATATATATATATATATATATATATATATATATATATATATATATATATATAAATATATATATATATATATATATATATATATATATATATATATATATATATATATATATATATATATATATATATATATATATATATATATATATATATATATATATATATATATATATATATATATATACTATATAAAAAGGGACATAGAGTATTATTATCCTCGACTGACGATATTACATCGGATGGTAGAGGATTCACGCAAATTGCTGTCCGGAATAGTAAACGCTATCCAGAGCTGTTATAAATTCTACTGGATAAATATCGCGATTTGAATTCGTAAACCATATTTTGTTCCACATTCTTACTGACCTTTTGTGCCAAAAATTCAAGTTGTTTAATTTTTATCCTGTCATACGACAGATCACGACTCTTTTTTACTTGGAACGTGCGATTTTCATTAAATTTTTTATTTATAACTGTAATGTAATTATAAAACATGGTTTCACTAAATTGTTTTCACAGTAATATCTACAACGATGTTATATTTTTATTCTTGTTTTCGTCTTTGATTCCAGAATTAAACTTTTATAAATATATTTTTAAATATGATTGAAAATTAAAAGGATGTAACCGATGTATGATAGATATTCAAACGGTGATTTAAGGAAATAACGGAAGGCTGAGATAAGCATTATATATAAAATTATTAAAAGCGTGTTGAAATGTTTTGGGGATTTCAATCGAAGGGTCAGGAGTCGGAATAATCGGAAATGCACGATTGTGTAAGAGGCAAAGATTGTTTGCAAACACAGATTGGTGTGGAGTTCTATTCGATTTCTCTACTTTATTTAGTAAGTTTAAAAAAAATCAAGCTGTTATAAATTATTTTCATTTTAAAGGTTCTTCATACTGTTAATATACCTAACTTCATTAATCAGAAAAAATATGGTAGAGTCTACTAAAAATGATATAATTTTTTGATTCGGCAGTAATTTGAAATAATATTGGTATACTTTTAACATTCAAATTTTACCATTAAATAAAACTATTTTATTTAAAAAATGTGACACTTTTTGGAAGCATTCAATACGATTAATATGAAAAATTGCGTCAAGTTTCTGAAGTAAATTAAAATGGTAATATTTTACGAAGTACTCTTTACCATTTAACTTCTTGATTAATATATCTCGTTGACCAGTTTAAAGGCAAGGTCGGGTTTCACCAAAGAATTTTATCAATTAAGTGGTAGAAACATACATCTAAGTATTTGAGGTTACTCTTGACACCCTTAGTATAATATAACTTCTTAATGAGATGTCAGGAGGTTGGAGTTAATCTAGGTTGTTTGCTAACCTATTTATAGAAAGGATTAAATGATCTTTGTAAGGAATTAATTAGATTTCAGTGGTAAACTTAATTCATATTTTTGTAATTAATTTGGTTAAATAGTCTGACTTTTGGGTAAAAATGAATTGTATAATTGAAATACTAAAATTTACAACATTTTAAGTGTGTCAAAACACTTGTTCACAAATTCTGGATTATCTCCAATTACAGGAGTCATCTTTATATTATTTTCAAAATTGGTTTATATATATATAGAAATTCCTAGAATTTGAGTAGTGTGGTTGTCAATAATGGATAGAAATACTGAATGTTACACGTGTGTAAAGTGATCACTTAAACCAGCCTATGATGGTCGTCAGCCCCGTAAATGCCCAGACTTCCATATTCTTCTTCATCTTTGATGAGATGTCAAAAAATAATATGACATAATAAATAATTGCTTAACATACACTAGAACAATTGTATGTTTTTTTAGATAAGTGTGTGTGGGCTTCTTAACTTTTTTTCATCATTGTCGCACTAGTAATGATAGTGCAAGTTTTTAATGTTGGGTCTTACTTAAGTACCATACTTATAATAACATAACAGTTTTTGGATTTGTTCAAAGGTTTTATGTACTTGTCTTACCTGGTGTTAAATACAAGTTACATCTATGTTCAAAAAGGAATCAGCTTCAAATTACTTACACAATTCCTATAATATATATGTACACACAATACAACAATAATACAAGATTTTAATTTTTATTAATAATAATAATAATAAAACCCTTATCCGCACCCCAATGGTGCATAGGGCACTGCGTCATATAAACGCAGTGTTATCTTGATCGTTTACATATGAAGGAAAGGTGATCAGCCCTCCGCTTCAGGTACCAGTCCAGGGTAATATTGAATAAATATGACAGTGAAAAAATCACTTGTATTTATTTTACCCCCCTTGGGAATCGAACCCGGGACCTCCAGAACGGTAGCCGAGCGTGCTGACCATTTTTATTAACGAATCGTTATGTATACAAATACTTCGTTTTAATAATGGGCAACTGGAAACATTCAATGGAACTCAATGGGTCTTCCTGTGACTAAGAAATACTCAACCTCCCATATTACATATCCATACTGTGTAAAAGCTCATCGGAAATTTGTAAAAAGTTAAGATAATTATATTCATTTAATTTATTTTATTTTAAGTGGATAAAATATTGTTTTTGTGTAATATTTTAAAATGTGAATCTCAATCTTCTTTCAAATAAATTTGAAAGAATAATATTTACTTTCGATGATAAAAAAATTCTTGGTTTTTTTCACTTTTTTATATTTTCAAGGGATCCTGGTTGATTATGCTGGATGTCAACACAGAAAAAGGTGGTTTGAAATTGAATGAAGACTTCTTGATTGAATTCAACAAAGGACCCGATGGACCTGTTTTGGCTCACGAGATGAGGTAAGAATGTATTCATGTTTGTTTATAATATATGGATAGATGTAACAATGATTAAAGAAAACACTTTTTAATAGATTTATATTATCCACTGACACTTCGTGATGGAATTGCATTTTTAATATATTATTAGATTAAAACCAATATTTTTAGCTTTTCTACTTTATTTTAATTTGACCAGCGACCGGGCTTCGTCGTTACCGACATCATCGTTACCGACATCACCAGTCTGATGATGTCGGTAACGACGAAACCCGGTCGCTGGTCAAATTAAAATAAAGTGGAAAACTAAAAATATTGGTTTTAATCTAATAATATATTAAAGAAAACACTTGTTTCTTACCACTTGAGTTTTATTATAGACTACATGTTTCAGAAGTTAAACTTCCATCATTCATGTCTGTATAGTAGCTAAAATATAAAATATAAAATTGATCTATAAATAAGGAGATGTAGATGTATAATAGATGTAAATGTATAGAGATGTATAATTGTTCTATAAATATGGATAGATGTAGGTACATGTAAAATGTAATGATAATTGGACTTAACTATTTTAGATTTAAAAACGTAACAATTTTACTGCATAAAAGGCATTTCACCGCATGATCATGTACAATATTTGATTAAAAAATCTTTGAGTATTAATCAATAAATCTGTATAATCTTTTTCCATTATATGAAATCACGATTTTTTTCTAAAACTTACCTGAAATGTTTTAACTCGTTTAATAACTATCTACGATTATCTGTTATCTAGTCATCAATTCATATGGCTAAAATGGATCAAAACTGGACTTTCAAGTTTGATAATTTTTTTATTGGTTGAAATAGACTTTAATATTTCTTCAATCTTGATTTAATTGCCAACGTATTGACCAATTGCACTAGAGAAGTGAAGGGAATAGTAAAAAGCTTTTAGAAAGCTTATCTGCGCTTTAGAAAATAACAAGTACATGTGCACTTTTAATGTGTCTTATGCGACACGTGCGCAATTACCCATTTCTAGTCTAGTCTGTTGGGGTAGGAACCCCGGAGCAGCTAAGCACGGTCATAATAACGGGCAAGGAAAAGGAAACAGACGTGTCAGTAGCAATCCAAAACCGGATATGACAAATGGCGCCGAGACATCTTGATATTGTGTACGTTGGCACTTTTCCATGTTAAATTTACCTTAGAAATTAATGATCTTTCATTTTTCGTCCGGTATCCATGAGACAGCTGTAAATTTGCTTGTCTTACTAATAATGAGGATAATAATACTTACTTGCTAATAATGACGTCATGACCAGTTTGATTATGTTTGTAATATTAAAAAATTGTCACGTTAAGTTCACAAATTTTTCATCAAATGAATTTATAATTTATACTTGATATTACTTTTGATTTGATTAGCATATACAAAGTTTTACTATTAAAAGTCATTTTTTATATGAAATAATTTTAAACATTATTTGTTTTGGGTGAACAGTTTTCTTATCGACAAGGGATTAAAAGTTTTAAATGACCTGTCGACTAGAGGACTATTGTCCCGAAACTAGAAGTGTTAAATTAAAATAAGGAGGGACCAAACAGACACCGTGGCGTAGATGGGTAGTCGCTCGACTGTGAAACTGGCATCACAAGTTCGATTCCAACTGATAGCGAAATGAATTAGAGAAATATTTATTTATTATCAAATTAGAAAAAAAGATATAATAATATAGAAAAAATTAAACTGAAAAAAAAACTAAACTGGCTATCTATAATGAAGAGACTTAAATTTAATATGCTGATATTTATGCATAAAATTTTTAACGATTAATTACCAAAATGTTTTAACGATAAAATAGTTTTAAACAAAAATTGTCAGTAACGTATTACTAGAAATAAGGATAAAATAAGACTGCCATTGTTGAAAAAAACCGAGTCGCAAAATTGTTTAATGTATTAGGGTTTGTAAATGTATGATGAGATGCCTAAATGTATGAAGAATGAAACGAATTTAAAAATAAATGTTTTGTTTACTGTAAAGAGACGTAAATATTTATAAAGATGATGTAAATTAAGTGTAAATAATAGTTTATATTAGTTGTAATATAAGCTAACTTAAGAGAAACAAAAAAAGATGGAAAAGCCTCTATTTCAACTATTAAAAACTTTTAACAAAGTAAATTGAATCATGTGTAATTAAAAGCTCGGAAAAAGTTAAGTTTTTTTAAGTATTCCTACATATAAAAAAAACATTTAATTGAATTTGTGACTGCATGTGCACACTGAATATAATGTAGGTGCATATTACTAGCAGTAAATAGTTCGTTGCATAAACCGTGAGCTTTTCATAGAGTTCATATAATAAGCTACTCAGAGTTAATAAACTGCTTCGGTAATTAAAATTTATCACAGCGTTGTGTAATATAAAGGCGTAGAATAAATTCTAAAGTCTACGTTAGAGTTGAAATTTATTGATAATATCCCCAAGTTTATGTTGAAATTAATTATTTTAATTGAATTAATGTGACTCTCTGAACGTAATAACAAGTAATATATGAGTATTTTAGAATCGAATATTACCCTCGAGTATTCGTATTTAGCTAATTTCAGATGAAAATTTTGAAAAAGACCTACATACCTAGATTTAAGATTCAAATAATCATAATCGTTTAGTTTATTTTAGTTAATAAATAGCGATTACCAAAGTAAAAAGGTATTTAATATTTTGTGTTTGCAACAGTTAAAAAGGAAAAAGAATATAAATAAGTAAAAATAAAATTAAAACAAAGCGAACACATTCATAGACACTGTATATCATTACCAGATAACGTAGATATAATAGTACAAACATTTATGTTTCAATAAGCTGTTTTTTTTCTTCCAACTTTGGGATAGTTTTTCGCCCTAAGGATTATTCTTTTTTTCGTCTTTAAAGTCAGTTTATTAAGAAAAATATCCAGAAGTAGCTCGTAATTTTTATATTTATTTTCTTTAAATAAACATAAACTCGTTTGTATAGTCAACTCCTTATTTCAGGGATATGTAAATTTTTTTTATTTTCTATGCATAATATTTCAGCAAATACATATTTACGTAGAATTTAAATTTGCTTTATGATATCCTTACCTGGTTTTCCAGTATCAAGAGTACATATTACAATATTTAAAAGTTATTTGTGTTTAATGAGTCATACAATCATGGCTGATCTAATCTAATTAATGTACCTACCTCCGTTATCCAAATATTAATAGATATTTTATACAAAGAGTTATTCAATGACTTAATGGATAATGAAAGCATGTTATACAGCTTTATTTTACATGGTAAATACCACTTTTCCTTAAAATCTTTTGTAATATATGTTTTGATGCATCCTGCATCATTTTCGAACACCATAATAATTTACGTTACGGTGCATACGGCGCGCGGCGTTTGAAAATGATGCGGAGTGTATCGAAACACGTGTTACAATAAATATTAAGACATAGTGGTATTTACCTAGTAATTTTTCATATTTTTTTAATAATCCTTAAAATTTTATTTTCAGATATCCTGGAGGAGACTGTACATCCGATATTTGGCTGGCGAAGGAATAAATATATAATTTTTAATCTTCCTTTTTTATATTTTTTTTATGTCGGATAACGGCTAGTTTTTTTGTACTTTAATGTATTGCAATAAAAATAAAAATTCTAGAATGATTAAATCAATTATATTCTTCAGAAAATCCAATAATATTATCGATATGTTTCGATAAAAATTAACATAATAAACATATTACCTATCATAGTCTAGCGTTTCTTTGTTTAAAAAATTCATCAATAGAGAGAAGGAAGTTCTCAGAATATCATCTCATCAAGCGGAGGTGGAAAACAAATACAAGTATATTGCCCACTTCCCAGCCCTTCCTTCTATCTTCAAGGGCCTCTCGTGCTCCTTAGAAGACCTCTCCAGTGCCCTGGGAAGAGCGGTTCCACCGTCATTGAGACCCTAAATCATTTATAATATTGACATTTATGATATTTGCAATTGGTTTCCTTTCTTACGCGCGTATGATGTAGTATTCTACGAAAATAATGCTTTATAAATGATTTAATTATTATTATTAAATTTAGAATTTGAAAAATAACGAAAAATAAATATTTCATGGAATGGATTGTTCTTTATTGTTTTTTTTTTAATTTGAACTTAGACATAACCAAACTATCTTACCTTATCTCTCACCCTTAAATTATTTTCTTAAATCACCATTCGAATATCTATCATACATCGTTTTGTCGTACATTTATCTGAAAGATCACATTTTGACTGCATTCAGTATGTTTTCAATAATATTTTTCAAAGGACTGGATTTTTTTGAAAAACGAATACTAAGTAAATTAAGGGATAAAAACATAACGAGAAAGTCTTACTTTTAATTAACATAAGTAACTTGCTTAATTTGGAGAAAATATTAGTAAAAATTGGGCGTGATAGTTAGTAAGGAAAATGTTTCATGTTTATTTTTGTATCCTGAAAAATATCATGACTGAAAAATCCAGCCACAAATTAATATATTGCTTTATGACTATAACGCCTTTTTTCATAAATGAATGAAAAGGGCGTTGATCAAACAATATTCATTCTTAATTTTTCAAACCATCCCTAATTTTTCTTAATAAAACATTTTTCCGGATAAAACAGGGTTATCGGGACAAATATAAACCTGCACGAGGTGCTAACTAATTACTAAAATAAATAATGGCTCATCTCAAAGGGGTGGAATTTTCAAAAATGTGCAAATATGAAAAGCCTTAATGGGGATGGCGCGGCGTTTACCCGAGAGTTTGAAAGGCCAGAGTAAACCGGTATATGAGCCTACGGTGAAGGCTTTACAGGAAATGTACACAGCCCTTTGTAAATATTGTACAAGGCTATACACCAGAATATTTCTCAACCATTTTGATGGAGATATAAAATATTCAAATTTGTGGCTGAATTTTTTCGAACCGTTTATTTTAGAATAATTTTGGTACCGTTTTGAGTAAAAAGGGAAAAAATTGAAACTAACTAAAAATAGATAACAATCACGCAGATTCCGCAGGAGTAGACAGAGATAATTTAATCTTTCTGTGTTAACAATCTTTGTCACTTTCCTATTCGTACACATCCTCATACATACCAGCCTATTATTTTGACTCCTGGCAACTTTCAACTATTTGAAGCACTCGTTCATGTCAAGCTTTCATCGGTCAAGATAACATACAAGGTTTTTGATATTAGGAAAGAGTCATAGTTTAGCTAGTAATCTAGCCAAAAACCTATCTCAAAAATTTTGGCATATCATCTTGCATACATTTAAAAATAAGGGTCACTGTTTAATTTGTGTGTGTGTGTATAAAAATATTTTACAGTTGCCCTTATTTGAGATCAAAATGTCTAGAAAAATTAATTTTTGTCACAATTTTTTTTGGTGCAATTAAGTTTATATAAATCTAAAAATTCTCAGATATTTCACGAGTCAAATCTGACCGTTATTTGATAAATATTTTTTTGTTATTTTAAAAATGAAGCTTATTTGGATAAATGCGATATGAAACTAAATGTTAAAGTGCATAATTTTATCTTTTTAATAATGACTGCACATTTCTCACTAAGATTTCTCCATTCTACCGTGTAATTTACACATTAAAAAAGCACAGCGTTATTCTAATTGAATATACATCATTGGGTTTGGATAAAGAAAGAAAGGGGGTGCTGAATTTTGCATTGCTAACTACGATGTAAATATTTTGGATGCTTATTATGTAAAACCCGTTGATTCTGACGAAAGAAACGTTAACGAACCGTTATGTGATGGTTTATGCTAGGGCTACCAACCATTTATAACGTTGGCGTCTAACATGTGTAAAAACACACATATGTTTTACAAGAACAACGTAATATATACAAATAAATGTTGGATTTTTAAAACATTGGATCGCTTTCATCTGCCCCCTTTTCAAAAATGTCACGTTGGAAGCTGGACCCGTATAAAACGGATACAATTATCCTACATTCTTTATTCGTACAAATCACGTCTAGGTCCCTTATTTCCTTTTTGCTTGGGGGAAATTCCCAGGAAAGAGACATTTTGAAAATATTTTAAGTATTTTTTTTTCAATGTAAGAAGAATATGGAAGTCCGGGCATTTACGGGGCTGACGACAGTCATAGGCTTGTTTAATCTAGATTTTAAGAACAAGTATTTGGACACACTCAAAATGTTTTAAAAGAATATCTAATAATTCAAATATTATTCGTTTAGGATGTTACGTATAATTTTAAACATGTACGTTTTTTTGTTTTTTTTTGTTGTTGTATTTGTTGTATTTTTATCAGTGCGAATCAAATTTTTTGTTCTTAATAATTTATTTAAATAGTCTTAAATCTTTCATTCATCTAGTCTGATTTATCTGTAATTAAGATTCATGTGAAGTGGAATAAGATCTTTTTTAGTGAGGAGTATTTTTTTCAAGTATTTTTGCTTTATTTATTTCAAAACATATTACATACATAAATTATATATACTCGTACATATAATATTCCCGATGAGTAATTTCTATTTCTGATTTTGGGACATGGGATTAAGGTTAACAAGACTGAAACACAAATAATAAAGTTAAAAAAATATTATTTTTTAATAATCAAAACTAATACAAATACATGGCAAAATATAAAAACAATAAACAGGTATAATAAATAGGCACATGAAGCATATTTTAAAGAAATAAATGAGAATACCTACATAAGGTGAAAAGCATATTTAATATAAACAAATGAGAAAATATAAAAAAAACATAAAGTAAAAACAAAATAAGAAAATATGACTAATCACTACATATATATATATATATATATATATATATATATATATATATATATATATATATATATATATATATATATATATATATATATCTTTCCACTTTGAGGGATATATATATTTTCTTTGAGAGGCACTGTCTCTTTAACGGGAATTCACCGCCACACTCTTACCCTCAAAAGGAAGCTTTGTCCTTGCCATGCAAAAATGGGCTCTAAAATCCCTGTAATATATGATTTTTTGAGATGTTTTGGCATGAACGCTCTTCTGCAACTTAAAGGGTTAATGGGCTTCGTTTGATCTAGGACGTGATGTGACATGAGATAGTTAACTAGATCCTGAATTATGCAGAAAATAAGCGTTTTACAAGGAATTTTCGTCCACTTTGTAAAAAAGCTTTTATTTTATATGATTTGTCTGTAGTTGACATTGCACTCTTTTACTTGGTGGCGTAAAACTAAGATTTTTTCCGAAATTAAGATTTAATGTACATGTCGTAGTCATACAAGAGAAAGTGACCAAGTGCATTTTTTTTTACAAAAACGTGATTATTGACTATTAAATATATTACTTCCTTAATATTGCCCTGGAAAAAATCCCAAAGGATTTTAAACTTGGAAGTATAATACATTGACTTGTTAAAAATGACTTACTGCATTAATGTTTATTTTCTTGCCAAGCAAAGGTGACTTAAATGGCCCTCCTGAACATTTTACGTTATGTTAGTTGGTCACTTTCTCATGTACGACTACGATATGTCTAAAGAGTGGGTTTAGAAAAAAATTAATTGACATCGTAAGTTTTTGTCTAACAAGCATTGTTTTTCGGTATGGAGAAAAGCATATTCCACGTTTCCCCATAATATGTTACGCGACCATACATTTAGTATGGTATGCTTGATGTCACAATTCCATTGATATATATGGAGACGTTATTTATATACATATTTCTTGCATTTTAAGACAGCAAATATTTTTTTTCTTCACTGTTCACATTCAACTACATCTTGTCCTCAAAATTTTAAAATATTGATTATTCTGATTCCTATCTACACCCAATGATGCATAGGGTATCGTGTGAGATCGATGCAATACGAGTATTAACATTGTATTTAACTTTGTGAAGGTGATTAAAATTATATGATTCAGGAGGGGATATTTTAACGGATATAGAAAACGCGAATGAAAAAACTCAGGGCAAAGAGTTGAACTGCTATACAAGAAAATAAATGAAGAAGACTTTTTTGATGAAAACGGAAAATAGCAGTAATAGCTAGATGACTCTGGGTTGCATACCGTACTCATATTAGATTGTGTAAATTGAGTCCGCTTCCATAGTGTAATGGTCAGTACGCTGGGCTACCGTACTGGAGGTCCCGGGTTCGAATTCCAGGGGGGGGTCAAATAAATAGAAGTGATTTTTGAACTGTATAATGTATTCAATATTACCTTGGACTGGAACCTGAAGCGGTAGGCTGATCGCCTTTCCTTCATATGTTAAAGATCACGATAACACTGCGTTTGTATGATGCAGTGCCCTATGCACCATCAGGTGAGGATGAGAGTTTGAAAAATACAATAAAATCAATGATAAATTACCCAGATTCATAAAAATACATATTGTCACTTTCAAGATAAATTTTCAAAAAATTGCTCGCTTAGAATGTAATAGAATTTTCTTACATAATATGTCACCCGTATAAGCACATAACGCTTGGCGTATAAAAACCTGTTCCCGAAATGTCTATGCGGGTTTATGATGTTATTGAAATATGTATTGAAAAGGGAAAAATGGTCCCATTCTGGTGATATATTTCGACGCTTAAGATTCTTTAATATTTTCATAGCAGTCTTAAAAAATAGCTATAAGAGTTATGAAAATAGGGTAACTTTCAGCTTCCTAAGAGATATTTGGTGACACAACCTTTGACGATTCAAGCGAATTTACACCTTCTTAGCTAAAAGCATTTTAGAAAAGAAATCCCATTTTATTGATAGAAATCTATATGTTTTCTGTATACGTACCACTATGGGCCAAATGAAAAGGATGCTGACCATCGTCGATTTTAAAACTCATAATTGTTTTCAATTGAAAAGGCCTTCTCTCAATTTTCGTTTAATCATATTTAAGATTTGACAGTGAAAAAATTATTTCATCGATTGATTCGGCAGTATTTTGTGGTAATATCTATATACAACATTTTGAATGTATCCAAATACTTGTTCACAAAATCTGGATTATCTCTAATTACAAGAGTTATTTTCATATTATTTTTTGACAAAAGCTTCTTTACATCTCACCAATAGATGTGTCTAGTGAAGTTCTAGTGATTCAAGAACAAGGTTTCTAAATTGGTTCATATATATAGAACTTCCAAGAATTTGAGTAGTGTGGTTGTCAATAATGGGTAGAATTGGTGAATGTTACACGTGTGTAAAGTGATCACTTAAACCAACCTATGACGGTCGTCAGCCCCGTAAATGCCCAGACTTCCATATTCTTCTTCATCTTTGATGAGATGACAAAAAATAATATGCAATTTATACACATTATTAATTTTAATTTTATTTTGTAAATACGACTTTTTCTTAAAATCTATTTGTGTTAGTAACTAGTTATATTTTCTCATTTGTTTCTTTAAGTGTTCTAGCTTTAGTTTGTTTTTTTTTATACTTTTTTATATCTTTTTTGTACTTTCTTATTTATGCTTCAGTCTTGTTTATCCCATGTCCAAAAATGAGAAATGAAAATTACTCATCGGGAATATTGTATATATGACTGTAATATATATGTTTGTAATTTATATTTTGAAATATATAAATAAATAAATTGTGACACGTGTTTCGATGCATTTTTACACAACGTTTATGGTGTTTGATCATGGGTCTGAATACATAGAAACACGTATCATAATAAATTGTAAGAGGTAGTAATATTTACCAGTAAAATTTAAATTCATAAAATGTCTTATTTTATTTTAACCCTTGATTATATACAAGGGTTTAAATTATAAATGAAAATTAACTATTTTTCCAGTTCTCTTATTAAAAGTAACCGAAACAAATATGAATTCTTGCATTTATTTATACCCATAGACATTGATGGCATTGCGTAGCTATTAAATTATGATGTTAATATCTGATTGATTTTTTTTTAAATATGTACATTTTAATTTGTGAAAGGCCCTTGAGGTGATTTTTACAACAGCGGCGTTATATAAATTGACCATTAGTTGTTTTAAAAAATTTGATTATTTGAATTATTAAAAAAAATATCCTTGTTTTATAAAATACAATATTTATGTCCAATTTGTTTTTGAAAAACGGCCAATTTGATATGGAAAACCTGTATCAAGTCTCAAAGATGTGCATTCTTATAACGGTTTTTTGTAGTTTCTTTTTGACCATGGTCGATCGCTTCGCTATTCTCAGGAGAGGACAATTTTCATTCCTCGCCATACTGCGACATTCTTCAGTAATTCCTTTTCCGTCCAAGCTGCTAGACGCTGGAATAAATTATCTGTACACGTTAAAAGTGCACATTGTTTGGTGACATTCAAGAAACGTCTGCAATGTTTCTATCTTACTAAGAACTCTGAATGACCCTCAAATAACTCCTTACTTTTAGATTGTGAATGCAAACACTTGTTTTTTACCACTTGAGTATTATATTTATTTTTAACGACTAATTTCGACAGCCCGCCGTTTTGTCTGCCTCCATAGTGAAGGAGTTAACGCGCTAGGCTAACATGCTGGAGGTCCCGGGTAAAATAAATCATAAATAAATGTGATTGTACAAAAAAAATATTTAAAAAATAAAAATTAAATTTATATAATATTTATTTAATATGACCCTGGACTGGTACTTGAAGCGGAAGTCTGATCATCTTTCCTTCGTGTATTTTACGATCAAGATAACACTGTTTCTATATGATGTAGTGCCCTATGCACAATTGGGTGCGGACAAGGGGTAGAAAAAGTTTCGAAAGCAACAGTTGCTTTCATCGACAGGTGAATATTAATACTAATGAGCAAAAAAATTAAGGGATGTAAAGAGGTTGGTAAGGTAATAAATAGAGGGGGATCCTTTCTTTTAGAATTCTTTCCCTTCCTCTCTCTTTTTCTACCTCAACACATTACATGATTCTATTTCTATGCTTCCTTCTCAAAAATTTCATTGTAATTAATGTATTTCATATGTCTACCGAGAGCCTTTGACACTCTCCTTATCATTCACCGTTTACTTTATAACCACTTAAAAATTCTACTTCACAACTACCGGTTTCAGAATAATCATTCCATCATCAGGTCAACTGTAGGTAGTATTACACAAGTAAACGATAAGGACAGTGTTACATAACCGTACCACAAAGTAAACAATGTTTTCAACTTACAAAATTAATCAAGTTTGCCTCTTACAAGGCATCAGATTGTCACCCTTCAGGACGTCCAATGCTGATGGCCAGTGATGCAAGGGAGCTAGTAGCTGACAGAAGAGCCTGAAAGCAATTTGTTGATTCCATATGCTCCATATAGGAAGCGGATATGGATAAGTTTTTAAATAATTAATTTGAATTTTACAACATTTATCTGTTCCCAATTGAAACAGCTAATAATTGGTATGTATTTAAAAACTACATAAATACTACATTGTTAAGTTAATTAAATGACACCATATCCGCTCCCTAAGTGGAGCATATGGAGTCCACAAACTGTCTCCAGGCTTTTCTGTCGGCTGCCAGCTTCCTTGCATCCTCCCAAGTCAGATCCGCGTCCCGAAGTTCTGACGAGAACTGCCGACGAATTGTCAGCAGTGGTCGTCCCGGGCTTGATTAAGGCTCTCAGGAGGCATGCGGAGTACATGGCCAAGCCAACTGAATCGCCTTTTCTTGACGACAGCTGTGACCAAGATTTGCTGCGTCCTACGCCTTATCTCTTCATTCCTCACAAAGTCAAACCACCGCACGTCTAAAATTCTCCGCAGACACCTATTCTCTTCACTATTTGTTAAGTTACAATGCTTAAAGAAAACACTTCGTTTTTTACCACTTGACTAACCCCTTCCCCTCTCCTTATTTATAGAACAATTTTATATTTTATATTTTAGTTATTATACAGACCTGAATGATGGAAGTTTAACTTCTGAAACATGTAGTCTATAATAAAACTCAAGTGGTAAAAAACGAAGTGTTTTCTTTAATCATTGTAACATGTCTTACCACAAAGTTAATGCCTAAACAATAAATAAATTATTTGTTAAGTTAGTGGTATGATAATATAACTCTTTCCCTATCATTCATCGTTCACTTTATGTTCGTAAAGTGAACGATGAATGATAAAGAGAGTGTTAGGAAATAACTGGTTTACATGTTAACCATTTACTCCAGTTCTCTTTTGTTTGGTTAAAAGATTTCAACTAATGGATATCTGAAATCAGAAGATGTTTTGAATATGTAGAAATCTGAGAAAAAATTATTAAAATAAACTTCAACAATACTTAAAAAAGTTAAGGGTGATACTTTTGCTAAACGAATTTATCGAATTCGGCCAGATCATAAAGTAAATATTATATTTGACAAGTTTATTTGTACAAAAATTAAATATTAATTCATAATTATTTATTTCACGTTATTATTATCCGCCTCCGTAGTGTAATGGTCAGCATGATCGGCTACCGTTCTGGAGGTCCCGGGTTTGATTCCCAAGGGGGGTAAAATAAATATAATGATTTTTTCACTGTAATATTTATTCAATATTACTATGGACTGGTACCTGAAGCGGAGGGCTGATCACCTTTCCTTCATGTGTAAACGATTAAGATAACACTGCGTTAATATGACACAGTGCCCTATGCACCATTGATTATTATTATTGTTAATTATTTTTGACTCTACAACGACGATATATTATTTCACGCATAGATCTTACGATAGGTTAGTAATTTAAGCTGAATGATCCCCTTAATCTTGAGCACATTGTATATTGTCAGAATAATAATAGTATTAGAATATATTGTTAGTTAGATAAGCTAACGCTTATTAATCCCGTTAATATGAGACATAGGACAACAGGAATACATATATTGTTTATGTTGGGTGGAAGTTTAGTAC
This sequence comes from Brachycentrus maculatus, assembly GCF_059751285.1. Classification (NCBI taxonomy): domain Eukaryota; kingdom Metazoa; phylum Arthropoda; class Insecta; order Trichoptera; family Brachycentridae; genus Brachycentrus; species Brachycentrus maculatus. The sequence goes on from NW_028280971.1 coordinate 882,245, forward strand.
AGTTCAAGTAAATCCTTATCGAGTATCGAAACATGAATATATATTTTTTATACTAACAATTACTAAAAAGTTGTATTTTCCATATGATTGGATCATTTAAGATATGTGACTAATTAACTGTGATAAAGATAAAGTCGATAATTATTTTCTGCCAAAAAACATATTTTCAACCGATTCTTTATAAAATTATTAAACAATATATCTTAAATTATTTTACAATAGATCTGATACTTTGTTCTACACCACTTTTGTCAGATATTTTAATTCGATTAGGTTACAAATAACACACTTTAGAAATGCATACGTTTCCAACTAAGTAATATGTAACTAATCGTAGACAATGTATAATATTTGTCGAAACCGGTTAGAATAATTGAATAAAAAATTAATGAGGTTAAAAACAAAGTTTTTATATGTATTTTATAAATTTTACAAAGTTTATAACATTTTTATAGCCAGATAGGATATATATATATATATATATATATATATATATATATATATATATATATATATATATATATATATATATATATATTCACCTCCGTAGTGTAATAGTCAGCACGCTCGGCTACCGTTCTGGAGGTCCCGGGTTCAATTCCCAGGGGTCAAATATTTATTTAAGTGATTTTTTCACTCTAATATTTATTCAATATTACGCTGGACTGGTACCTGAAGCGGATGGCTGATCAGCTTTCCTTCATGTGTTAACGATCAAGATAACACTGCGTTTATACGACACAGCGCCCTATGCACTATTGGGGTGCGGATAGGGAGTTTATATATACATATATATATATATATATATATATATATATATATATATATATATATATATATATATATATATATATATATATATATATATATATATATATATATATATATATATATATATATATATATATATATATATATATATATATATATATATATATATAAATATATATATATATATATATATATATATATATATATATATATATATATATATATATATATATATATATATATATATATATATATATATATATATATTTACACAATAGGTTTTGGGAAATGATGCTTTTTACTAAGTAGAACATAAATTAAAAATTTAATAATTTGTTTTTTTCCTTGGCAGGAAAAATGCTCAGTCAGTGATGCCAATTTATTAACACTTTGTTATTTATATTTTTTTGTTTGTTGACAAAAGAAAGATATGAATGAAGATTTAAATGAGAATCTTTGAATAAAACGTTACTCCTGAAAACAAAACATCACTAGCAGCTGTTGGTATCCTGATATTTTAAGAACTTATTTTCAGATTCATACGGCGCTTTATTTCACTGAAAAAATTTCCTGGACTTTTCTACAAGAAAGTTATACTGTTTAAGCCTTATCAGGAACTATTTCTCTGGAAAGTTCTAAAAATTATTGGTTTTCGTGAAAATCTGCGATTCATTTATTTTCATACGTAAGTAATCTTTAACAATATATCGACTTATAAAAGTTTACAAGTTTTACATTACAATGAGTAAGAAATACTTTGGATCTGTATGGGTCCGTGACAAAGAAATTTTGCGTGAACTTTGTGTGTGTGTGTTTTTATAACGTATGGAGAAAATACTCCCTCAATAAATCTTTAAAATTTTAAAATTGTTGTCTCGTAAAATATGGGTATCCGCTTCCGTAGTGTAGCGGTAAGCGCCTTTGTCTACAGTGTTGAAGGTCACGAGCTTAATTCCTAGGGAGTCGAAATTAATATGGGTGGTTTTTCACTCTCATATTTATTTAATATCACCCTGGACTGGTACAAAAAGCGCAGAATTGATCAGCTTGCTTCATGTAACTAACGATCAAGATAACATGGGTCGATAAGATGCAATCCCCTATGCACCATTAGGTTTGAATAAGGGTTAAAAGAAGAAAGAGAAGAGATGGGTACACTGAGGTAAAATGGGGATGCCTATATGCAATCGACAATTTGTGTAAAATAATATAATTTTATTCATTGATTCGGCAATCTGTTAGTTTTAATACTGATCCATTTTTTTAAAAAGATTTGTATTGTAAATACCACTATTACATAAAATCTATTGTGACGCGTATTTTTATGCATTTCGCATCTTTTTCAGACGTGGAATGGATCGAAATACGTTACACAATAGATTTTTTAAAAGTGGTATTTACCAAGTAAAACTTGAAAATGAAAAATTATTTTCCTAGTTGAATTGTGAGTCCAATTTAAATGCTCATATTTAAAAACACGAATGATGAGAAAAGTATTTAAGTATGTAAATTATTCGTAAAAAGTGGATGCCTGAAATGACTGCTTGAAATCTAAATTTATTTTGCACAGAACCGGACTAGTAGATTGGCTCGTAATGGAAAACGAAAAATATTATTTTAACATTACATAGCAACACTGTCGATGCTCACTTTAAAAAACGTTGTGTAATATTTTCACAATCCATTGAAAGATCATGAAGGGAGTCAGTACTCCTGATCAGTCTTTCGCGGGGAGTCGATCGGTCGTGAGTGTTTCAAAAGTGTGCCCATAAGCAAATAAATATTAATTATTTTTTATATAAAATAATTAATGAAGCATTAGAATATTAAACATACGGACGACATTTTAAAAAATATTCGAAGTGTTTTATTTGAAACAAAGCATTTTTAGTTTTTTTCAATTGATTGAAAGCATTCCTGGGTTTACGTTTTGCCGTTTGGAAGGTTCATTGAATTTTTTTACGCGTGTGTATTTTAAACTATCATTCGAAAGGAATCCAACATCAGTGCAAATTCACATTCCAAAATTAATGCAATGTGAGTATTAAAATGGGCATAATGGTGAACGTTACGTAGAATGGTGTAATTGCAACTAGTATACGAAAGAAACCCAACAACAGTGCTAATATACATATTTCAAAAGTAAATGAAATATGCATATTCGATAATGGGCAGGATGGTGTATGTTTCACGGAATGGTGTAATTGCAACTAATATACGAAAGGAACCCAACAACAGTGCATATATACGTATTTCAAAAATAAATGTAATTTGGGTGTTTATTAATGGACTTAATGGTGAACTTTACACAAAATGGTGTAATTGCACCTAATATACGAAAGGAACCCAACAACAGTGCAAATATATATATATCTATAAAAAAATTATGCAATAACGGGCATAAAGTGAAATTTGCAGAAAAATGTGTAATTGCAACTAGTATACGAAAGAAACCCGAGAACAGTGCATATTTACATATTTCAAAAATGGTGTTTGTTTCACAAAATGGTGTAATTCGAACTTAGTCGTGTATCTTTCGAAAATTAATGCCAAACGGATATTTAATATCAGGAGAATAGTGAACGTTACACAACATGGTGCAATTGCAACTTATATACGAAAGGAACCCGACAACAGTGCATATATACATGTTTAAAAAATGAATGCAATACTTATTTTTAATAACGGGCATAATAGTGAATGTTGCACAAAATGGCGTAATTTTAACTTATTTACGAAAGTGAACCAACAACAGTGCATATATTCGTGTTTCAAAAATGGTGTATTATGTTTCACAAAATGGTGTAATTCGAACTCGCGTATCTTTAAAAAATTAATGCAATACGGATATTCAATAACGGGCATAGTAGTGAAAGTTGCACAAAATTGTGCAATTTTAGCTAATAAACGAAAGTGAACCAACAACAATGCATGCATTCATGTTTAAAAAATGGTGTATGTTTCACAAAATGGTGTAATTCGAACTCGTGTATCTTTCAAAAATTAATGCAATATAGATATTCAATTCGAGCATAAAAGTGAAAGTTGCACAAAATGGTGTAATTCGAACTCGTGTATCTTTCAAAAATTTAATGCAATATGGATATTGAATAACGGGCATAATAGTCTAAGTTGCACAAAAGGGTGTAATTTTAACTTATTTACGAAAGAGAACCAACAATAGTGCATATATACATGTTTCAAAATATTGTGTAATATGGGTGTTCAATAATGGGCAGAATGATGAAATTTTCAATTAAATTATTGTATTAACTTATAACAATACTTAATAACCCTTATTAGTGTAATATTATAGATATGTGTGTGTTCATGTACAATATTCAATATAACGTGTTTTAAATAGTGAACTAATAATCTTGTGTATCATAAACGCGGAAGTTCACATTACATAAAAGAAACGGATATTTTGTGCGGTTTTTTACACTAGTGCGAACAAAATGTGAAGTGGGTTTAAGTGATACAATGTTCTGTGAAGATTACTTTGCTTGTAATCAGAAGAGTTCTTCTCTGCCAACATTGATGAGGCGTTTCCCGAGACGGGGTAAGTGGATTTTAAAATAAAAAATATCTGTTCGTATTTACACATTTATGTATTGTTCATGTTAAGATAAAACGTATAAGGTATCTTATTTATTTTTATTTATTATAAGCATTCAAATGATTTTTTCAAAGTTGAATAAAACTAACGACTCTTATCTTATTTTAATAAATATGCGATAAACGGTAAATAAATCGTTATAAAATTATGATAAAGGTATTTTCAAAACAATAAATTGATCCTAACACATTATTTGCGTCGTGCAGATATTTGTGCGTTTCAGAAACCTTTTGTTGCAACGCGTTATAACGGTGTGTACTCGTACAAACCATATTTGTGCATTTCGGGAATCTTATGTTGCAGCGGCGTGCACATATTTGTGCGTTTCAGAAACCTTTTGTTGCAACGCGTTTTAACAGTATGTACTCGTACATACCATATTTGTGCATTTCGGAAATCTTATGTTGCGGCGGCGTGCACATATTTGTACGTTTCAGAAACCTTATGTTGCGACGGTGTGCACATATTTTTGAGCATATTTTACGGTTCAGAAACCTTTTTTAACTACCGTCAACTTTATACATAAAAAAGACATCGTAAACGTCTAAGTTCTCACCATGTTTGACATATTTGCACATATTTGTGCTCATATATTACGGTTTAGAAACCTTTTTTAACTACCGTCAACTTTATACATAAAAAAGACATCGTAAACGTCTAAGTTCTCACCATGTTTGATTCGCAATCTAGTGGATAGGTGTGACTGTAATACAAAAATGTCATCTGTCTATTGTTTTCTGTCAACATTATTTCGATATGATCCAATATCGTCCTCGTCAAATTACATTTCTTTAACACTTTGGATGCTGCGTACGCGTTAGGCGCGTACAGCTAACGGTTCCCCTAGTGTGGAATACGCGCCAGGCGCGTATTGGTCAATAGACAAAATGAGTCAAATACTTAAAAATCATTATTGCGTAATTGGAAGTATACCCTTACATTCTTGACAGTATTTTACGTCAGTGTGTGATGAATAAACAAATCCAAAAATAATTAATTAATTTTTATATTTATGGCGTTATTAAATTTAAAAATAAATAGAAGCGTTTTTTAATTTTAAAAAACTTTTTTTTTAATCCTCGAATTCAAATTTAAATTAGAAAATAAATTACGTGAATCTCTTTATGAGTAATGATAAAAAATAAAAATTAAATTGAATTATAAAATTAAAATTATAATTATAAAATTAAATAAATTATTAAATTAAATTAAATTTTATTAAAGTTCTCTATATTAAAAGTTTATCGATGATGTTCATGAGTATATTGTTGTTATCGTAAAAGTTTTCAGGAACTTATGTATTTTTGGGTCAAGATGACAACTGTTTTTCTTTCTTTTTACCTTTCTATTTTCTTAACTACAATTAAGTTTTCTTATAAAACACATTTATACATATAAACACATGTGCATGTGCATGTGCATGCGCATGTGAATGTGCATAAGCATATGCATGTGCATGTGCATGTGCATGAGCATGTGCATGTGCATGTGTATGTGTATGTGTATGTGTATGTGTATGTGTATGTGTATGTGTATGTGTATGGGTATGTGTATGGGTATGGGTATGGCTATGGCTATGGGTATGGGTATGGGTATGGGTATGGGTATGGGTATGGGTATGGGTATGGGTATGGGTATGGGTATGGGTATGGGTATGGGTATGTGTATGTGTTTAGATTCATAACGCTTGAATAGCTTTTTATTGTCAAAAACTTTTTGTAAACAAAATCAAAAGCAAAAAGCACAAAATATATAACCAAAAATGACGTTGATTTGTTTACGAATTTGGTGTACTATAGTAGCAAAAATGTTTATACTATAAAATATCACAAAGCCAGGTTAATAAAATATTTTTTTAACGTATATCAAAAACATAATATTTAATGTATAAAAAAAGTTTTAGTGCTATAAAATAATCGTGTAAACTTGTTTTTATTTAATATTTATATCATCAAATACTAAAAGGACGAAAATAAACGATTTACCAGATGAAACTGATCATTGTTGAGAATAGTTGTATTTTAAGTAATTTTGAATACATGTGTAGCATAAGATAAAATTTTCGATATATTTTTATAGCAGGATCTATCATATTACAGGGACTCGAAAATAAAATAAATTTTATTCGTTTTATATCACCACGGATGCCATAAAAACGGAATAAAAATGAAATCTTTATTATCCAAGAATATGATCAGTGTCTGTAGGAAATATTCTAAGAAAATGTACCGAATCTACAACAATAATCTAAAATTACGGCGTGTTATGTGAGCGTTCAGTGAACCGTACTAAAATCAGGAGCAAAAAGGATCCCGCGGTCTGTTGGCGAAATCGTAATATATGTATGGAATAGTAATAATATGTAAATGATTTTTCCCTTTTTTGTTTCCCGTTTCGAGCCACTGTGCCTTGTAAATTATTAAAAATACGAAAATTCTACGAGTGTAGGAAATTGCACGAAAAGTTTTAATATATTTCGACCATGGTTTTTATTTTTTATTGTTCTTCTTAGTTATCAAATTAGGGCTGATTTAACGGTTTCCTTTTTCCTTTTTTAATTTAATTTCATTATAGATAAAAACACTCGTTTTTTTATCACTTGATTAATGTACAGTTACTACTTTGGAAGCTACATATGCTTTCATCTTCACTTTAAATAAAAGTTTTTATTTAAACCCGTAGATGGAAGCATCTTTAACTTTTGAAATAAGTCGTAACTATATGATACTGAAGTGGTAAAAATACAAACGTTTTAACTAACTAACTAACTAACTAACCATCACGCCGCATCCCCGCAGGGGTAGGCAGAGAGAATCGAACGCCACACCACTCTGTCTTTGCAAACATTCTTTGCCTCTTCTACATTCATGCATCTCCTCATACATACCCGACGATTATTACGACTCCTGACCCGGCCGCTTTCAAGTATTTGACATACCTGATTGTGCCAAGTTTTCCTCGGTCGTCCTCTGCTTCTTTTTCCAAACGTTTTATTATAATTAAATTGTATATTTCAATTACGTATTACCATAAAATGAATGCCTAAACAATAAGTAATATATTTATGAATCGGCTTGTTTTTAGAGGTGTTGTTTGCTTGTTGAACTAATATAAATAAATAAAATTAAAAAATAATAATAATTACTGGCATATAATTTTTGGATTATTTTTACAAAGCATAGGTCAAAATCTCGAAATAAACAAATTGATTTTTATGCGAAATACGTACTGAAACTTTTGTTTCAAACTTTGGATAACTATAAATATTAAGGAAGTTTAAATATTGGAGTTCAATTGATCAATTTGACTCTTCCTTGCCTTTTATATGCTGTCGATGCTGTGCTTTTTGCCGGTTATAGAGAAGACCTGCAGGCGCTGGTGTATAAAGTGTGCAAGGTGCATTGAAATCAGTTTTACCAAATAAAAACCTATCAGCGAAAGCTAAACTGGCACTACACAACGAAGTCCTAGTTCCAAACCTAATGAAGTCCAAATGCGATCTCTCAGATGAATGTGTGGAAAAATGATGAGATATTCGAATGGTGATTTAAGGAATGAAAGTAAGGCAATATCAATCAAATTGAGAAATCAAATATGATTTAAAGATTCTAAATGTCTGTACATATCACAGTAAGTTGGTGATAAAAATTGATTTCGGTAAATTAAATTTAAAAGCAATCTTCTCTAAGGATCATCTTGTGCCAATCATATCACGTTTTAAGTTCAGTGAACGTGGCAGCTGTCGCGAGAGCACATATGACCCTTATATCCATAATATATACCACACACATAAATATCGACACATGTGTTCTCATACATATAAATGATCTCGATATATATTTCGTAGGTAGAGAGACACAAATTTATTTCAATCAATTTTTCCCTCAGGCGTACGTCAGTAGAGGTGATACATGGGTGGTTTTTCCATTAAGGGTAGTAGTGCATTTAATTTTTCCCTTCAAGCTTTAAAAGTCACATAAAACTCCGAAACGGGGCAAAATGGGAGCTAGTTGCAGCGAAATTCATTCAATCCAAATATTGATGTTTGAACTTGAAAAAAAATACAATACAGGGAAATTGAGTAAACTGAAACATTATGTTTGAAAATGAGTCGTTTAATTTTGCGGTCACTTCATAATATTATTAGATTTTTAAATTTAAAAACATTTTACTTGCCAGAGTCAAGCCAATAAATACACCCTGGCAACATTAATTGCCGAATGACTAATTAAGTACAAAAATTCCTTTTCTGTGCTCAAAATAATTGAGCCTAGGTTTGCGTCAAGGTTTTATCACTTCTAAGAACAATTAGAAGCATCTTACGAACCCGGAAAGTCCAAAATGTCTTCAGTTATACACCTGTTTTGGTATTGATTAGTCGTTTTCTTAGAGTATCCGTATTTTATCAAATTTCGTTAGAAAAAAATAGTTATTGTTGCGTTATCTAAAAAATTTTGACTTTTACTTATAATATGTACACAATTACGTATTATATAACAAAATAACTTAAAATTTTTTTTCCATACATATTTTGTTTGACTATTGACCGGGTCCGGGTGACAGACAGGACTCGGCAATGACAACACCTGGTCACTGGTCAAATAAAATATATTTGGGAAAAACTGTTTATAATATTTGTTATTTTATTATTTAAAATTCAGTTACACTAAGAAATGTAGGTGCTACAAAAATTTAATAAATGAGTAATGTAAAATATGCCCTTGGCACGTGAAAACTCAGTTAGGGCACATTTTTGTAATCAGTAATTTGTAATATTGTATATGATAAATATATTAATCAGTTAAAATAATTCACAAATAAATTCATTCTATCCGAGATAATCTTAGATCGATGTAAGAAAAAAAATTAAGCTTGAACATATATTTCACCTATTATTTTACGTACGTACAAAGTATACCAGGATTTTTAATGAATAACTGAAAGATGAAGAAAAGTTTTTTAACATGATAAAGAAATATTTAAAAAAATTTGTATCAGTACGGTTTAATGGCGCCTCACGATCAGGAACAGTACTGTAGGTCGTATGCTCATAAAAGGGCTTCGATTTCGACAAAATTACAGAAATTCTCAATGGGCTCCTGATACGGTAAAAGTTTTCCTGTTCAGGATCCAATAAAAATGTAAAACATCCCCTACCTGCAGCCCCATGACTATATAGACCTCTCGAGTTCTGGAAATTCACCCCAACATTTTAAACGGTACGTGAAAGGGGTTGGATATTTACGGTTGAAAAAGTGAAAAGATTTCATTAACAAATTGTGAAAGGTTTTTTCGGAAACCTATTGAAAGTAATGAAACTTTTCGGAACGATCTCGTTTATAGAGTAATATATTCTTAAGCGTGCAACTTTTTTCGTTACATGCACTCTATTTTCTTCTTTTTTGTTGTTGAAAATCTGCACTTTATGGTGTATAGGGCACTATCTCGATAATGCATAAAGACAGGGTGATTTAATAAATGACAGTGGAAACTACTTATATTCATTTTTATCCCACTGGAAATTGAACTTGGAACCACCAGTATAGTAGACAAATGCGTTGACTACAACACTACGAAGTCGAATAAAGTTTCACCAATAATTGCGTTTATTGGGAATACGATGATAGATCAAAGGCGACCGATTGCATTATTATATATTTTTTTATTTATTTCAAATAACTTACATTTAATACGTTACCTTTATATATACTCGTTTTTAATAAAGTTATTAGGGTTTTGTATTTTTTTTAAAGATTTATAAATAACAGAAGTATTTGGGAAATATGATGTTGAGGAATAATTTCACTGATAAAAAAATATTTATTCAAAAAACGTTAGACATGAGAAATAAAGGCAATTGAGATAAATCGGAAATAGTAAAACAAAGGCAAAACGTTAATTTGGAAAATCTTTTGCTAATGACCAAAAAATTATAAATCAAATCATATATTAGGTACAAGTGAAGTATATATTAATTCCTTATGTGTATATAAACGTAAAAATACTTCCTTTTTGTAAGGTTTTCGTAACTAATACAAAATGGTGAACAGTAAACTATTACATCTTCACAAATGTTTTTTTTTGTTTTTTATGATAAATTGATGAATTAGTACTTAGACGACGTAAAAATGATGCATGAATAAAGCTACTCACTGAATCGTAAAATATACGAATATAGAATTTTTTATTTTATAAATCGTTAAGAAAATGTGTTTTTAATTTTTATTTTATTGAGTAGACCAGTCCACCCAGTGAAAGAATGTTTCTGCCTTTGTTTTAAGAAATAGTGGTATTTAATAAGTGAAACTTAAATAAACCAAGGTTTGAGTCAAAAAATGTTTAAAATGAAGGTAACACTTATTTTTATACCACTTGAGATTCTTTATGGCAACTAGTTTCGGAAGCTAAGCTTCAATCTTGAGGTCTGAATAATAACTAATAATAGTTATTATGCAGACCTGAAGATGGAAGCTTAGCTTCCGAATCTAGTAGTCATAAATAAACTCAAGTGGTATACAAACAAGTGTAACCTTAAACATTTTGACATGTCTTACCACAAAGTAAATGCCTAAAAACAAATAAAATAAAAAAAAATGGTTAATGGTGACTGTATGTTAGATATACGATAATTGTCATAAATATAATTATTAAAAAAAAACTTACAAACGTACAATATAATAATAAAACCCTTATCCGCACCCCAATGGTGCATAGGGCACTGCTTCATGTAAAGACAGTGTTATCTTGATCGTTTACACATGAAGGAAAGGTGATCAGCCCTCCGCTTCAGGTACCAGTCCAGGGTAATATTGAATAAATATTACAGTGAAAAAATCACTTATATTTATTTGACCCCCCCTGGGAATCAAAACCGGGACCTCCAGATCGGTAGCCGGGCGTGCTGACCATTACACTACAGAGGCGGACAAACGTATAAACAAACTTTTGCTAGTAAATTTATAAAATGACTATTTAAATTTTGTAAACGATAACAGAACTCCGCTTTATCGGGACTTTAGCCACGTGATCTTCAACACCGGTTTACCATAACCCTTTAACTGCTGCCCCCACCCTCGCTGTATACTAGTAAAGCAGACGGTAAAGTTTTGTAATTGGTTTCGGTTCGGGCTCCAATGATTTAATGATTTCTCGGTCGGGATGGGAGGGTTAAGGTGATGTACCGGCATACTAATTAGGGACACCGTCGGAAAATTCACTTTCAAAATCAATTTGTAATGGCGTATTGTTCTCAAAGTGTCTGAATATTCAAAAATTATTTTGAATATTTAGACATTTTCAGGCAAATTGATTTTGAAATGTCTAAATATTCATATATATATGTATTTATATAATAGCATTTTTAGTGTGTTCACAAAATCTGGATTATCTTCAATTACAAGAGTTATTTTCATATTATTTTTTGACATCTCATCAAATATGAAGAAGAATATGGAAGTCTGGGGATTTACGGGGCTGACGACCGTCATAGGCTGGTTTAAGTGATCACTTTACACACGTGTAACATTCACCAATTTTACCCATTATTGACAACCACACTACTCAAATTCTTGGAAGTTCTATATATATGAACCAATTTAAAAACCTTGTTCTTGAATCACTAGAACTTCACTAGAGACATCCATTGGTGAGATGTTCATATATATATTTGGAATATTAAGACATTTCGAAGCTTCACGGCAGTAGAAACCAATAAGGGGAAATTGAACAAAGTAATGTTTTGAATATTGAAAGCATTAAGTATATTATTTCGAGAAATAAAAATACTTTGTGTTCTGATCCACTCACATTATTATTAACCAACTAGTTTCGGCAACAACCTGTTGCCCTCTTCAGGGTTTAATAAGAAATAAATTAAACCCTGAATAGGGCAACAGGTTGTTGCCGAAACTAGTTGGTTAGTAAAAATGTGGATCAGAACACAAAGTATTTTTATTTCTCGAAATAATATGAACAAACTAAACCTATATTTGACGATAAGTCATTTATTGTTGCGGTAACTTCATAACACTATAGATTATTAAATTTAAAAACATTTTAACTGACTAACTAACTTACTATCACACATATTTACTGGCATAATTAATGTCATCACAAAAAGTCACATCCTTGGAAGACCACTACTGGACTCTGAGAAGGTGAAGCTCTTACCACCAAGACAGGTCGTGAGTTACATGACTCATGTAGGTCTTGGCAGTGAGCTGTAATACAGAGGGAAGTCACAATAGACCTAATATGGTCGCTTTGACATAAAGGATGCAAGATCCCTTGACCAAAAAAAAAACTTGCTTTCACCCAGCTTCTTCTCAGGCAGAGAGAATAGAACGCCATACACTCTGTCTTTGCAAACATACTTCTCTTCTTCCGAATTCATACATCTTCTCATACATACCCACTGATGATTCCAACTCCTGTATTTAACAATAAGCAAGTTTAAGCATTCCAAGGCTAACGACTTGGCATTTTGCTGGATTAATTGATCACTTTGTTCACATATTTAATCACTGTACTAACATCATTATATTTTTCTTTTCAAAGTTATTGATTTTTACAGAATAAAAAACAGGAAAGCAGTACCGACATTTCTATTAGTTAACCTTAAAAAAACATTTGAATTTTGTTCTGTAAATCCATAATGGCTTTATGGGCATTGACATTACACAACATACTCACACACAGGCGTTCCTTTCTTTAATACCACGTTTGTGTCAACTCTGATAGGAATATCTGTACGCTAATAAAATTCGATTTACGATTATCTTCCTTGTACTTAAAAAAATGTTTTATGTCTGAGATTTTTAGCAAATGTTTACGGACTAACTAACTAACTAACTAACCATCACGCCGCTTCGTCGCAGGGGTAGGCAGAGAGAATAGAGCGCCACACCACTCTGTCCTTGCAAACATTCTTCGCCTCATTCACGTTCATGCATCTCCTCATACATACCCGCCGATTGTTACGACTCCTAACCTGACCACTTTCATTATTTTACGGACGAGATTAAATAAAACACATTATTGTAAAACATGTATTTATGGAGTGGAAGATTTTACGAAACATCTTTTTTCATTTCTACAGTATTTAAAATAATTTGTATTAGTAGTTTTAAAGAGAGATTTTAAAATTTATGTATTCAAGTCTTTCCTGTGGATGAAATAATTAGTTTCTCTTAGTTAAGGGTACTTTCAAAGAATTTTATAATTTTATATAATTTTATAGAATTAACGAGACGAAAGAGTCAAGCTTATAAACTGCTGAAACTTTTCTTTTTTGACATGAATATGGACATCATATTTTCGCATAGTCCGGGATGGACTAAAGCACTTACGAGCCTGGCAGGGTACTAGGGTGGGGCGACCGGAACAGCCATTATCGTCAAATTGGAAATTTCCTATTTTGACAGTTAAAAAAACAATTCTATTCTATTTTGTAGAAAAAAAGTGACCATCAACATTCACAATTTATTTTGCTTTATTTATTTCATTTACGTTCCGTATTTATGAATGAACTTACCAGTCATAATATTTGTCGAAATGTTCAATTACAATTTTTCATATCAAAACTATTTCGTAAAGCGACCGTCACACATTATAAATAAATAAAAAAATACAAACACAATATTATACAAGTTTGAACATGCATGTCCTAGCCATTTATGATATTTTCCGTGTCTTCTTATTATCAAATCGTACTCACTAATCTTCCTCCATTTCCTTTTCCATATAGCAGTACTACCATCCTGACCACAAGAACTCACATCATGTAGGTATCCTTTCAAATATATTGCACTCCTAGATCCAAGAATCCGCAGGATAAAAATTAAAAGTTACCTTCACATTTATCCGATGCAGTAGTTTCTTTAAATATTTTTTTTAATTCTTTAAAATTTTTTATGGTTTCATTATTTTTTATTTATTTATTTTTATTATTATATTTTATTTAACGTGTATGCCATGTGAACCTTAGAGGCTTGCATACTTCACTAGGAATAAAGATATATAAATAAATGACCATTTATTATTTGGTATTATTTGGCATATATAAGAGTCAGAATTAGAAATTGGAAATGGAAGGTATATATTTTTTAAAATTCTATATATAGGCATATTATAAAAAAATTACTTTTATTAAGTTTTGAATATTGAAAGCATTAACTTTGTGGATCATATTGATATATTATTTGGAGAAATAAAAATAATTTGTGTTCTGATCCACTCAATTTTTTTTATTAACCAACTAGTTTCGGCAACAACCTATTGCCCTCTTCAGGGTTTCATTTATTACTCTAATAAATGAATAAGTAATAAATGAAACCCTGAAGAGAGCAATAGGTTGTTACCAAAACTAGTTGGTTAATAAAAAAATGTGAGTGGATCAGAACACAAAGTATTTTTATTTCTCGAAATAACATACTTTTATTATATTACATATACAATCCTTCAATGCAGTTATTGCGAGGGATGACATACATACATAAAATAAACTATAATAAAGGCAGTAGAACCTTAATTACAAATAATAACTTTACAACAAGCTTTAAGTGTCATTTTTTTGTGCATCGTTAAACAACAATTTTAGATTATTTGGATGTTGAATCTATTTAAGATTATACTAAATACACATTTACATAAAGTTGTATGAAAAACCATAAAGAGAGAAACGAGGGATGAAACCGATATTCATTTTTAAACCCTTGTAAAACTTGCTATTGGCTTGAGATTCGCAATATTAGATACTGATATATACGTTACATACATATAGTACTAACTCAAAGTTTAGTTTATCACAGCCATATTTTGGGATTCTCTCAAAC
The DNA here is from genome assembly GCF_059751285.1 of Brachycentrus maculatus. NCBI lineage: Eukaryota > Metazoa > Arthropoda > Insecta > Trichoptera > Brachycentridae > Brachycentrus > Brachycentrus maculatus. The sequence continues at coordinate 897,467 of NW_028280971.1, forward strand.
TCTAATTCAGTTATCAGGGAGATGAAAACTTTCACGGTGTTTATAATTTAAGTCGTTTCAGAAATCTGAAAACAAAAGCAATACGACTGAAGAAAAGTTTAACTAACTCAATTGTAGCCGGTGTAAAAAGAGCACAGCGTCTTCCCGTCCAGAACCGGGAAGATAAATTAAAAGATAGCCGAGTTCTGGGCTTAGTTCTGGAATTCCAGAGACTTCCCCCTGGAATTGTTTTAATCCAAAATTAATCTTTTCAGTTTTCTGCCACCCGGGGCAACGGTCCGCTGCCACACTGTTGGAGTACTGTGCACTTAATTAAAATGCAGCTGAAATATTATATACGTGAATTCTACTTTGAACTGCAAAGAAAGATTTTTGTCTACTGCGGAAACCGGACTGATTAATTCGTAAATAATTTTAATTATCATGTTTTCAAACTTCTCGATCTTCACTGTTGTTTCTCCGGGTGATTGTTTATTTATTTATAAAGCCTCGTATACACATAAAAGCACATCGGTGGGCTTGTTGCTATACTTATTGCTATATCCATATATTTCAAATAAAAACAGATTGTCGATAGTGTCCAAGTTCGAATCTTTACTACTGTTTGAAATTAATGGGCAGATAATGCTGGTAGACAAGTGTAAACGGAAAAAATGCAGTATGAATGTCATATGAGTATAATTTTGTTACATGTTCTCGTACAATCGAATGTGATATAGAATTTTCGCCTTCATATTCGGCTACAAAACACCGATAATTTTGTTAATTTTTTTTTTATAATGAGCAATATATTTTGAGGATAAGTGTTATCATTACATGCAGGAAAAGACGGCCCTACGTTAAACGCAACGAATATCTGAAAGGTTTTCATAAAATACTAAGGCTTCCTTAATTCAAATTTTTGGCATTTGTTTTTTTTTTAATATATATTTTTTTAATTCATGCAAAGTAATGTTATTTTCTTACCTAGCCATATCTACTGTCTTCATGGAGCATATGAAGTCCACAAACTGCCTCTAGGTTCATCTGTCGACTGGCAGCTACCTTGCATCCTCTTAAGTCAAATCCGCGTCTAATAAGGAGCTTTTTATATTACGATACAACAAAGTCAACAATGCTTTTAAAATACAAAATATGTATCCTAACATTTTCTCTGCAATCCTCAAATCTAGAGCGCAGAACTGATCACCTTGTCCTCGTGTTATTAAAAACTACCTGTGTTGCAAGAAAATCAAGTCAATGCTTACGAATCCTTAATTTCAAATCCCGATATGTATGAGTGGCTTTCAGGATAATAATAGTAGTTTCTTTATGTGAACTTTGGTATTTGTGAACGCTGAAAGAAAATTTATGATCGTAATAACAAAATATGAACGTTAAACTGTTGGGTAATATTTCACTGTCACTCATTCTGTTTTATGAATGTTCTATTTACTATAATACGATGTTTTTTAAACAATCCGTTTAAAAAGCAAAACGTTTAAATTGGACAAGTGCTTCAAACCTAAAAGCGAAGCCTTTAAATAGAGTCTATTCGTTGGAAAAAAACTGGAAACAAATATTCAATTCACAATGAATTTTAATTTGGGAATTCGATACATTTAATAATATACTTATATTTAAGATATTTATTTAAAAGGCATGGAGTTGGCAAAAGAAGGATGAAAGCAGACTGAATGCAGTCGAAATGCGATCCCTCAGACGAATGTGTGGCAAAACGATGTTTGATAGATGTTCGAATGATGTTCGAATGATGAAATAAGGAAAGAATGTAAGGCTGAGATAAGCATTATCGATAAAATTAAGAAAGGTGTGTTGAGATGGTTTGGACATGTGGAGCGTATAAGTGAAGAAAGAACAGTTAAACAAATTTACGGGGCGAATGTAGTTGGAAAAAGAAGCAGAGGACGACCGAGGAAAACTTGGCACAATCAGGTATGTCAAATACTTAAAAGCGGCCGGGTCAGGAGTCGTAATAATCGTCGGGTATGTATGAGGAGATGCATGAATGTAGAAGAGGCAAAGAATGTTTGCAAAGACAGAGTGGTGTGGCGTTCGATTCTCTCTGCCTACCCCTGCGGGGAAGCGGCGTGATGGTTAGTTAGTTAGTTTTTATTTAAAAGTGGTTCTTAAAATCATTTGTTGTTTTGTATTTGAAATGTTTTTCAAATGAATCTGTGAAAATAAATTAAGTGAATAATTTTAATTTTTCTTATAACACAATTATACGTAAATTATGCTTTTCTTCTTCTTCTTATTGGTGTGGGCCTTGTGGCCTGTTTTTAAGGGAGATTAGCTTCATACGATGTTGATTCCTAGCTGTCAGGCTATCTCTTTGGTGGTCTGCCCGGGAGTCGTATACGTAGGAGTATATATGTAGGAGAGTCTGGATGGTTACATTCTCCTCACATGGTATGCGCACCATTGTCTTCTTCGTTATCTTCGTTATCTTCTTCATCCAACGACGTCTTGGATCTCGCATAATTCTTATTATGGTGTTCCTTATTCTATCTCGTAGACTCTTCCGTGTCTGTCTGCTGTGCTGGTCAGCGTCTGTGTACCGGCTAACGTTGGTTCGGAATCGAATCTAGCTGACTTATTGAACTAAATACTAATCCCTTTTACTGCCTACACCGGGGTACTTCTAGAAATTAGATTTACAAACTTGTATTTATTTAGATTGGCAGTGATAGGTATATTGAAAGCTTTTAAATGTAAACTCACAGTTAAATCGGGATAAAATTTAATGTTGTTTCACATTTTCAATAAATTTCGCAACTTAGTTTAAAAAAAATTGCTTTGCAAGAGCAGATCTGTCAGGAAGCCTAGATGCTTCTGTATCAGATCTGGGCATGCGGTGGGACAGCTTTCAATATATCTCGAAGACTGTTGCCAGATATGTATGTTCCTTAGAGTCTATAGTCTCCTTGTGTTATTTAAATTAAACCTGAACCTATTTTAAAACATATACCAAATGTGATTTATTAGTAAAATTGGTATGTCAAACATTTATCTTTATTTCTAAAGTGAAATATTTGTAAAATTCAAATATTTACCTTTAACTCTCCAAAGGTAAAAATGGTTGTAAAATTGGTATGTCAAATATTTACCTTTATCTCTCCGAAGGTGAAATATCGGTAAAATTGGTATGTCAAATATTTACCTTTAACTCTCGAAAGGTAAAAATGGTTGTAAAATTGGTATGTCGAATATTTACCTTTTTCTCTCCAAAGGTGAAATATTGGAAAAACCGGTATGTCAAATTTTTACCGTCTCACAAAATGGCCACCAGTGATACTGTGTTCACACTGTATCGCGGTGCACGTTGTCGACTTGGATAAATTGATATTGAACGTCACTCTAGCGACGTAATAGATGAAGTTATCCGATACCTCCACAACGCTTCACCCTACTCCCTTATGTTATCCTGGTAGATCGATTTGTCGTACGAGAAATAAATTGATGGTTATTCAACCGGGAAACCGATCTTAAATAAAGCTAACTCAATATTTATTGACTTACTTTTTATGTTACTCAGTTGACATGACTTCCAAAATAAATAATTTTCAGTAAAAATTAAAATACGAATTATTTATTTATCTTTAATCTATACCATGAAGTGGAAATAAACAAGTGAACATTCTTAAAATAAAGGTTTAAAACTATTCACACACACACACACACCCTCTTACACACTTCACACATGCACATTTTTTCTCATAAATACGTGTTCATTTGCTAGTTCTACACTAAATATTTTGTACTAATCATTATGTTTCTGTTATCTATATATGTTATACTATATGTTTATGTGGTTATCTATAATTGACTTGTTTAATGTATATTTTTTAATGTTTTGTTTTACATATGTTGCTGTTATTAACCCAAAAAAAACGACTGCTTTATGTATTTGTATTCATATTGTTATCTCCACGAAGGAATTTAATTTTATGTTTTTCGACATCTCAACGTAGATGAAGAAGAATATCGAATTCTGGGCATTTACAGGGCTTACGTCTGTCATAGGCTTGATTAAATGATTACTTTACACACGTGTAACATTTACCAATTCCACCCATGATTGACAACCATACTACGTAATTTTTTGGAACTTATAGATCTAGATATAATGATAACACTCGTCACACAGTATGTACGAGTTCAAAACAGCCGTCTATTTTGGAATTTTTCCTCGTGGAAGATTATGATTATCGATTTCTGATGATCAAGCGTCAAAAAGTATTCCTGTGATTTATCACGCACCTCAGCGACACTTTACTATAATTTGTACGAATTTCCCGAGGATTACGCTTTTCTTCCCCTTTCGGAACAGCCCTTATAATAATGTCGTTAAACTTTGAGCGATTTAAGCCGAACCGCGCAGTCCAGTCCTGTGCTCATTCGCAAGGAGCCATTTCCTTTTAAAATGTCGGCAACGTCGCCAGTGATATTTCATAATAGCATCGCAGATGATGAACGACCGTAGCATCGCTCTGTTCGGCCCCCTGATCATTATTCCGGTCATGCGAGATACCGAGTATAATGTCTGTTTCATGGGATCCAAAAGTCGCGAATTCGAAAGGAGTGTAGAAATTTGCTAAAGCGTTTTGACTCGGCTGGAAAGTCGGACGTGTCCTGGGGAATATAAGGACAATTTTCCGGAACCCCCGTTTAATGCCACTTTAACTTACAAACTTTCAATAAGGGTCGGGAACTTTGATCTTTGCTTAGTATTTTTTATAGGAAAAATTCTCGAACATTTTTAATATTGTCTGCCTCTGTTGATTAATGGGTAACATTTTGAGGGTATACTAGCAAAACGCATTCAGACATTTTTCATTCGAGTTTTACATGTACATGAATACCACTATTTCTATGTATTTACTAAGTAAAACTTGCATTATTATCTTGACATCTCAATATAAATGATGAACAATATGGAAATCTGGGCATTTACAGGGCTTACGACTCTTTTCAAAAACCTTAAATTTAGTCACATTTTAATTTTACTCACAATATTCTGCTCAATAAAAAGCTTCTCTCAATCTCACCATAGATGTCTCTAGTGAAATCCTATTGAATTCAAACACTTTGTTTCGAATTTGAACAATATATAAATAAAAATTCCCAGAATTTGAGTAGTTTGGTTTTCAATCATGGGTAGAATTGGTGAAAGTGTGTAAAGGTACTTAAACCAGTCTATGGTGGTCGTAAGCCCCGTAAACGACCAGACTTCCATATTCTTCTTTATCTTTGTTGAGATTTCAAAAAATAATATGCAAATTACAATAGTTCAACTGTATACAAATTATTTCTTAGAAATTATTTGTATGCTAATTTCGTGTTTTGGAGATCATATCTTATTTTTTTAAGTATTACTTTGACAGTATCATACAAATGCCTTTTATATAAAAGATATATACAAAATACAAATATGCTAATATAATTTCATCATTTTCGATAATTCATGAGTAGGTGGGATTAGTTTACAGAAACCATTCAGCGTGAATAACGATCAATTTCTCCACAGGTGCGATGTTTCTTAGTAATTACGGCCTGTTATTACGAGTTATCTCCAATAACAACATGTTAACCAATTCAACAACATATTTTAACCTATTCAGCTCAACTTCTATGTTATATGAATTTGTTTGAAGTTACTTGACACAGGTAAAGCTTTTCTCAATCAATACAACGCTTTTGAAACTTCACAAGTGTTTTCAGAGTTTCAGGATATCAATTTTATTGATGTCTAAACTTGATATGAAATATATATAGTTTTTCGTTTGGAATAATATAAATGTCTGAGCATCCTAGGGCTTACTACCTGGCTTAATTGATTTCTTTATACACCTGTATAACGTTCACCATTCAGACCATTATTAAACGTCCATATTACATTATGCAATTGTAGATTCCTTTACAATTACGTATCGGGTTGTGGTCCCGTGGTTAGTGTCTCTTTTAAGTCAGAGATTCTAGGTTCGAACCCACTCGACCACAATTTGATACCTGTTTCTAATAATGAGCCGCCTAGGCTCACAGAAATAGTATGAACTTGAAATATTTTTGTAAATAATAAAAACACAAATATTTCTCTTGAATTCAAAAAAAGGTTTGCCAAGAGTCGCGCCATCAGTTGAGAAATTTGTTTCATAACTAATATCAGTTATAAAACTTAACTTAACGGTTTGTGATACAAATTAATTTCTGGCGAAACAATATTCGTAGTGTATTTAGTTGATTTCGACTTTGTTTCTCTTCGGAAAAAATAAATGTTCATCTTTTACATTTTTGACATAGCAATAAAAATGAAAAAGAAAACTGAAGTATGGGTATTTTTACAGGGCATACTACTTATTAAAAGCTGGTTGTAGTGATCACTTTATACACGTGTAACATTCACCATTCTACCAATTGTTGAACAAGATTTCTGAACAAAACAAATTCGTGAACAAATATTTGTATACACTCAAAATATTGTAGATTCATCTTAGTGTCGACTCTTGAATCAGAGTTTCTGGGATCGAACCCACTGTACCTCAATTTGATACCTTTTTTTAATTGATTTTTTTTGTAAATAATAAAAACAAAAATATTTATCTTAAAAAAAAAAATATTCGGAAATTACCTTATTCTCGGTATATTATTTCGAGAAATAACAAAAACTTTGTGTTTTGATCCACTCACATTTTTACTAACCAGCTAGTTTCGGCAACAAACTGTTGCCCTCTTCAGGGTTTAATTTATGACTACTTTGATGAAACTAGTTGGTTAGTAAAAATGTGAGTGGATCAAAACACAAAGTATTTTTATTTCTCGAAATAATATATTATATATAGGGAAATATGCGAGATCGAAGATGTCGTTAGGTGGGGAAGGCAACGAAGAAGACAATGGTATGCGCACGTGAGGAGAATGGAACCATCCAGACTCCCCCACATCGCATTGTACGGCCAACCCCATGGTAGACGACTCCCGGGCAGACCACCAAAGAGATGGGCCGATAGCTGGGAATCGACGTCGCAGGAGGCTAATCCCTCTTAAAAACAGGCCGTAAGGCCTACAATAAGAAGAAGAAGAAGAAGAAGAAGATGAAGAAAAAGAAGAAGAAGAAGAAGAAGAAGAAGAAGAAGAAGAAGAAGAAGAAGAAGAAGAAGAAATAATAAATCAATATGATCCACAAAGTTAATGCTTTCAATATTCAAAACTTATTATTCGGAATTACATGAGGTTTCAAAATCCCATAGTCGTAAGATATTAACGGCCAGAAGTTATGTTAAGGTTATCCCAAAAATTAGATTACTCTGATAACTAGGTTTGAAGTAATCACATGTAAGTTCGCTCGGTTTCTGCGTTCCGCAATTTCTAAAGTGTATTAATCCTCGAATAGTTTTTCGATTATTGCGCTTCGTACACATTATATTACAATTTCTTCATTATAACACGATGTTTGCCTATTTCCCGACCGCCGTACAATGAGAGACTTCTCACACAATGGCGGAACTCGGTTATATCGTATTAAAGCTTTTAAATTGAGAAAGTTTTCAGCGTTCTGGTGGCTCCGAGAGGTCGACATTTTCTATACACGTAGTTATATGTCATATGTATATATATATACTAGGTACGAGATACTTGGCACGTTGTCCTCGGTATTAGGAAGGTACTTGGCATTAATCTAAGCCTTTTCTCCCATCCTATACCGCAGAGTTCCAGTAGAAGGTTATACTGCTAGAAATATAAAATAAAACAACCCTTATTTGATGTGAAGGAGGCGAGGAGTGTGTCAGGACAGAATAGTGTGGCGTTCAATCCTTTTTGTCTACCCCTGCGGTGAAACGGCGTGATAGTAGTAGTAGTTAATTGATATGGGCGGCTTCGAAATAAACTTAACTACTCATTGCATATCGAAGGATTCGCATCTCCATTTTTTATATTATATTTATAAATATTATGAAATTTACAGTGATTTTAATAATGCTGCAATGCCATACCTATATGAATAAAAACATCAAGTGTTTAAAAAAAAATCAAAATTCCAAATCTCTAAAAGTGATTCGCCGATCGCTTTAAATTATTAACTTTTTGAATGCGTTTGAAGACGTGCATGTTTTTATATCTATACTTTTAAATAAAAATGTTAATATTCGTTTGAACAAAAACCTAAATCTTCTAAAGTTATTCACGGTTTTCTTCGAAATTTTGAACCAACAATGTGTATATTTTTTAAAAATAGTTGTTATCGGGTACATTTTGCTGTGGCCAAGTTATAAAATAGAAAATGAATAAAATAAAAAGCCCACTATATTCCTCTCGATCGTTTAATTTCCCTAAACTAATATGAACAATGAAAACATTTAAAATCTATGAAGAAACGATGCAAAACGAAAATATCATGTGGTAGAACCCGTCGTGAAGTAGGCTGTTCGACCTTAGCAATGGTTAGTATTACGTGTATTACTGTCACGTTCAACAGATGGCGCTGCCATGACAGACAAGATTTTTTTTTTTTAAATATGGTTTTACCTGTCACAGAAATGCATATTAACACCGGTCGCTGGTCGCATATAAAAATACACTTATTCATAACACGCGTTCGTAACGTTATGTAAAAATTTTAAAGCAATCCGTGAATATTGACCAAACGAATATTTGCGTTTAATTTCGTAAAGTTCACAAAATGTGACACAGTATGAATCAGCAAAAAAAATTATAATATTTTTATTGTCTGCAAATTTCAATAAATTTTTATCCAATAATCGATACTCGGCCATTTAAGTTAAATTCACTGTCAACATGACATTTCGCTTTGCTGACAGGATCAGCTGTTGGCTAACCTCTCAAAATTTGATTGGATAAAATCCTGATCCTAAAATCGGAAATTAATTGAATAACGGATCGAGTAGGAACGAATATCTGCCTCACGGAGAGTCGTTAGGACTCGTTATGCCGTTAGAATCGTTATAACGGGCAAATAACGAACCTTATGTGGTTTCAATTAGTTTCGTCTAAATGTGCGCTGTTCCTATAAAATTGGTTTGTATACGTAACCAATACTCTTTAGCCAAGCTCATTTTTACTGATTTTATTTATTGAATTGGATTTTTTTTTTAAAAATAGTTGCCTAAGAAAATTCTTCTTCCCTATTATTTACAAGGATGGATGGCATATTCAGTTTGTATATCTTAAAATGATAGTAAATGTGTATGGGAATAATTAGCGGGTGTATAAAAGAAGATAAATGAATGTGGAAGAGGTGAAATTTGTTTGTATAGAGTTTTCTCAATTCAAATTTTGTGAACTCATGTGTACTGTATCTGAGATTGATTGTATATATCTAGGAATTCAATTTTTTTTAGTAATCTTGCGAGTGTAAAGTGATCACATAACCGGCCTTTGACTGGTTATAAGCCCTGTAAATACCTAGACTTCCATATTCTACTTCATCTAAAATTCTAATCTTCTTTTCTTGAATGTTTTTCGCAGGTACTTTGTGGCACATTTTATGAACTTTTTAAATGAAACAACTTTGTTTTAACCACTTTATTTTAATATTATTAATAGTATACAATAAAAATAATATTAAGGAGCTTTTCAATCATATTATCATATGGTGTACGGAGTGTGTGGAAGTTTTTGGTAAGGGAATGTAATTAACCAAGAGTATTTTTATGTTTTTTAGTATTTTAGTGTATTAGAATTTAATAAACCCTGATGATGACAGGGTTCATGTTGAATCCGGTGGGTTAAAGTTTACTAATAATAAAATTAAATAAAGTGGTACAAACAAATTTGTGATCACTTTACACACATACAAGATAACTCAAAATTTCGAAACATTGTGCTTTAATCACTAGAGACATATATAGATACAATAGATTTCTTCTACATTTGAGATGTTAAAAAATGTTAAGGTAATGCCCGAATGGAGAGAAACCCAGATTTGTGAACACACTCAAAATGTTGTGAATTTAATCTTGCATACCTACATATGATTAAAATTCTCATTTTGTATTCAACAAAACGCGGTATTTGATTTTTATTCCAAATTCTCTGCTACAAGTCATTTCGTGTTTTCATATAAAATTTAAGAGTATTTTAATTTCATGAAATGTAAAAACGTTTTCGTTTTTAAATTAAGTATCAGTTCAATGGGTATATTTTTGCCCACAGGCGGTATAAAAACATATTTTCATTTTATTTTTAATGCTATACAGTGACTTGCTTGTCAAAGCAATTAAGGTCTGATAAAAAAAATAGAGAGAAAAATCTCAGTAACCGTTATGCCGCTTCTCCGCAGGGGCAAGCAGGTAGAATAGAACCCCACACCAATCTGTCTTTGCAAGCAATTTTTGCTTCTATGCATCTCCTCATACATACCCACGGGTTATTCCATCTCATACACGACTACTAATGTGTGCAAAATCATTGTATGACAGAGTTAAAAACGAAGATATAAGAAAGGAATGTAAGGCTGAACGAGGAATAATTGAAAAGATTAGGAAGAGTTCTTTACAGTGGTATGGACATGCAGAGCGAATAGATAACGAGAGAATGACTAAGAAAATATGTGCGGCGAATGTGAGAGGGAAAACAGGACGAGGACGACCGAAAAAGACTTGGCACGATCAGCTCAATCAGAACCTAAAATCTGGCGGTGTCAAATGTCTGCGTAATCGGAGGGCATATATGACTAGATGTATGGATGTGAAGGAGGCGAGGAGTGTATGTCAGAACAGAAGAGTGTGGCGTTCCATCCTCTCTGCCTACCCCTGCGGGGAAACGGCGTGATTGTAGTTGTATTGGTAGAAGTAAATGACTACTACTTTCAAGTATTTGAAATATTTTTATCATGCTCTTATATATGAAAGCGAAGCATGGAACCCCGATATGAGGAAATAATGCAAGGCATTTTCGATAAGTTATGAAAGGTGTATTGAGGTTAAAAGCAAAAGTGCATAGAGTATCTTTCTTATTTACAATGTGTTCTTACATTTTGATATAAAATTCAAACGATGTATAATATATGTTCGAATGATGATATAAGGGAAAAATGCAAGGCCGAGATAAGCATTATCAATAAAATAAAGAAAGGCGTGTTTGGGTATATGAATTTAATGAGCAAAAAAATATTGTAAAATAAAATTTTGAGGCAAACGTGGTTGATAATAGAAGCAGAGGAAGGCCGAGGAGAAAAAATACTTGAAAATAATGTAGTTAATTATCGTACTACTTATATTCCATTTTTTTCGATTTAAAATGACTATTCTCCGTCGATAAACAGGAAACGACTCGGAAAAACAACTACGCAAAAAGGAAATGCTATAAAAAATACCCTTTGCAAGGAAAATCAAGATAATGGCTACAAATTAAAACGATAGCCTCGGGTTATCTTGTCCTTTAAATAAGGGTGGGGTTCGAAAATACTCTGAAAAAGCACTTTCAAGATCAAATCGTATTTGAAAAGCTTGTAGGTCTCCGTTTAGGTCAGATTTAAACGAAAATGGAATTTTGACGATTGATACTCAGAAAATAATATTTATTAATGTCCAGATTTTTGTTCACAAATCCGGGTCTTGTCCACTTAAGGGTTATATTTTTTTATCGTATTATTTTTTGACATCTCAACATAGATGAAGAAGAATATGGAAGTCTGGGTATTTACTGGGCTTACGACCATCATAGGCTGGTTTAAGTGATTATTTTACACACGTGTAACATTAACCAATTCTACCTATGATTGACAACCGCACTACTCAAATTCTTGGAAGTTTGCGTGTTGCTAAATCGCTCACTCTTTTCAACAACGTCATATATCAAAAATCGTAGATTTTCAGTTGTGCGTGTTTTCGAAATGTCCAGAAAATGTACTATATCCCAGCAAAAGCGGCATATTTTTAACTTAATATTTACCCGCTACATGCCACAAAGTGTTGTTTTTTTATTTTGAAGAATAGGTGTTGTTTAATTATTTTTTTAAATAAAGTTAAATATTTTGCAAATGGAGAGACATCCCTTCAGCTTTTACGTAAAAAGATCTGTTGCACAGTAAAAAGTTCAATAAATGGCTTGATATTTATTTTTAATACATTTCATTTTATGTTTAAACTTAAAAAAACGATCTGCTGAATAATTAAGTTTTTTGAAATATGACGTTTTTGAAAGGAGTAAGCGAAATGTCCAAGTCATCAATAATATTCACAAATATATTTTTTTAATTAATTTTTAGTAAAAAACAGGAATAATTTTTTTGTAAAAAAAACAATCTTTTTTACTCACTCACTCAATCACCCAAGGAATTTTCATTAAATTTTAGTGAACTTTTTTTTGCTGAAAAAATTCATTAGCAATTTTATCACACATGAATTTGAAACATAAACGGTTAAATCAAGAAGTGAAACATTTTATCTACTGATGCTGTAATTCGCATGAAAAAATATTTCTTTTTAACGTTCTTTATAATTTAATTAACTGAGGAGATAGGGAAATTTTGTTTTTAAAGAATATTCCGGCAGAAAAGCTCTCGATGAAAACTCTCGTCGAATAAAGTTGAAAATATTCATTGAATCGCCAATCAAAGACTCATTCTTGATCAACTTTTATTCCCACAGCGCCAAGTGGTGAACAGCATATAAAAACCTTTTTTATATAAATGAAACTCTGAATTTGAATGAATAAAAGAGAGCTTTAAAAGCTTTCTTAATTGAATGTACATATGTATGTATTTTATTTTTTTATTTTAACTTTATGTACAGAAAAGAAGTACATTGGCGGGCTTTTTGCCAAAAAGCAATATCTTTCAACCAACCAAAAACAGACTAATGATATTGGTCAAAACGTTTGATACTATGTATAGGTGTTAGAAATCAGAGGGTAAATAGTATTTGAGCATTGAAAAAAAAAACAAATTATAAATTGATGATAATATGGAAGGCAAAGGAAAAAGGGAGTTTAGGAAAGGAAGAAGAGGGAAAGATTAAGGGAGGAGGTTTGATGGACAGTTAGGAATCTAATGAACTCAATCACAGATCACAATTTATTAACGTTATGTAATAAAATAAAATAAAAATAAGTAAGGACTATAAAACTTTATAATTCCATCGTGCTAAGGATGTAAAAATCGCGCGCGAAGTCAGACGTCGACGTAGTATACTATTAAACAAAACCCTAGCTTTGGATACAGAGCGATTGAAGGTACTGTACAGACAAAAGTCGAGGTCCTAAAATTTAATGTAATACGTTTACAAGAATTTACAGTTCCAATTTCCGACTGGGTTAGTACAAAAAAGGAAAACATCATGTTTTATATTGATATTGACACCCTAACAAATCGAATACGGTAAAGAGCTTTTGTCAACAAAAAAGGAAAACTTATTGCATATAAAGACACAAAAATAAGATTTAAAATTAAATCAATTTACTGTCACTATTTCTCTTTTCCTTAAACGTTTTGGTGCATTTGCTGAATTTGCAGTATTAATAATTAAGGTTTATCTTACTGTTTATCTAACTTCGTATTATAAAGAGTAAGTGCAATTGTCTACGATACTTTAAGTCCCGGGTTCGATTCCCAATAAGAGCTCAAAAAAATATATTGTCATTGTAATGATTAAAGAAAACACTTGTTTTAAACCATTTGAGTTTTATTAAAAACTACATGTTTCAGAAGTTAAACTTCCATCATTCAGGTCTGTATAATAACTTGGTTTGATCTTGGTTGATTTGATCTTGAAAGTGCCTGTTCAGAGTATTTTCGAACCCCCACCCTTATTTAAAGGACAAGATAACCTGAGACTATCGTTTTAATTTGTAGCCATTATCTTGATTTTCCTTGCAAAGGGTATTTTTTATAGCATTTCCTTTTTGCGTAGTTGTTTTTCCGAGTTGTTTCTTGTTTATCGACGGAGTATAGTCATTTTGAATAAATAAAAAGATTATAAGTAGTACGATAATTAACTACATTATTTTCAAGTTATTTTTCTCCTCGGCCTTCCTCTGCTTCTATTATCAACCACATTCGCCTCAAAATTTCATTTTACATTTTTTGCTCATTAAATTCATATCCGCAAACACGCCTTTCTTTTATTAATAATGCTTATCTCGGCCCTGCATTTTTCCCTTATATCATCATTCGAATATATATTATCGTTTGAATTTTATATCAAAATTAAAACAAGTGTTTTCTTTAATCATTGTAACATGTCTTACCACAAAGTTAATGCCGAAACAATAAATAAAATATCTGTCATTGTAATATTTATTTAATGCACACTGTCACTCAAATCGTAGTATTAATCAACTTGAATTCATGTAATAATTTATTTGACACTGCAGTTATCAAGTGCGATTATTTGTGTGCTACGTTTGAGGATAAAGGTTACATTTTCAAAACATTTTTGAAAGGCTAGCATGAAGCATAAGCTCGTCTGTAGTTGGAAAGTAAACATAAGGAAGGTTAATATGAAAAATTCATCTCATACACACTGTTTAATTGCAGTTTCGTAGTCGATCGTCTATCCAATTATATCTTTTAAGTGCATGATTTCAAAATGAACAGCGTAGTTTTTTTTCTACATTTACACGCATGAATTACATGCATTTCAAAACAATATGTTCACGTGTACTTGGAGAATTTAGCGGAAATAAGTTAGGCTTTATTTTACTTTCCAAATGTGGTGAGGGTAGAATTGTAAAGCCTTATTCCTGATAATCTCATTTCAGTGCGCAGGTGTTTTGTCTCGACTTCAATTGAATCTGAACAAAGATTTCGTATTCCCCAAGCAAACTCTTATTTTTTTTTCTTAAAATGAGAGCTTTCTGTTTTGAAAATATAATCCTAGGCAACTGACACTTTATTGGTCCAAAGTATTTATAAACTGCTCTTAAGTAAACAGGTGCTCTAAATGGTAGATGGTGTTCTTCTAAAATGAGATATTATTCTTAAGATTTTAGGATAATTCCTTGTTGATTAATGCCAAAGATGGTTGGTTATTACCACAACGTTCTTTAAACTAAAAAAAACTAAACTTTTCCAAAATAATATTTTCTTTTCTTGAATTTCTTTGGCACATTTTATAAACTTTATAAAATAAAACAACTTTGTTTAAACCACTTTCTTATTGATATACTTTATCCAACTGGTTTCGGCCAGAACCTTGTCATCATCAGGGTTTATGTACTTCGTTCTACAACCTTGAAATACTTATATTTTTTTCACAATTATGGGATTATTGGATGGGATAGTACGAGTGATTCTCTCTTTTAAATGGTGTTAATGTTTCATAAAAATCAGTAATGAAAATAAAACTAATAGATCCGTAACAGAATTCTACAGATGAAGTATTTAACAAGTCACTACTCATGACTGTCAAAAAACTAAACATTACATCAATCCTTTTGTTTGTATTTAAGAATTACCCACACAAATCACGAGAAAGCAACGCCCAGCAAAACAACACACAAATTACTAGTAACATACTATATTTAGCTCAAAAATACAAAATGGAAATAATTATATACTAAATACATTTGAGCAAAGAGACTTGGAGAGTAACCCAATAAAGCTTTATAACCTGCTTACATTATCCGTAAAGTTATTACGAAACTATCTGTAAAGGAGCTTTTAACAACTAAGAAGTAGAAGAAGAAGAGTAGATTTGAATTTCATCCTATTATTCAGCCATGTCATTTATGCTTCCATGATTTTCGATAGACAAATAACTTAATTAAACAAACATTGAAAATATGCCCTCGGCCTGGGAAAACCCAGTGAAGGCACGTTGTTGAATATATTTACTATGAATAATAGAAAAAAAAATATTTAAAACATGTTTTGATCTTCTGTAAAATTGGCCAGTTTTTAGATGGCTTGTGTAGCAATGTCATTAACATAATATACTTAAAGCTCTCTAAATTTTGTGAAAGCACCCGTAAATGAGTAAAACATGTTTTTTCCTTACCCATCTTAACTTATTCCTGTTTTTTCTTGATATTTTCATATCCGTATAAATGGTTTAGTGGATCAGTTCTTGCGTTATCTTGTATCAATTGAAGTAAAAAAAGAAAAAAATGTAATGAGAGTGTCATTCTTCTAAATAAAAATCAGAAGTTTCACATCAAATAGACATCTAAATTTGTCAATAATTAAAGTGAAATGTGTGAAAAGGTTGTAATGTCTCCATAACCAAACTTTAAAAGGCTTTTTGAGCTAAAAGTTTGCTGAGTTAGCGAGTTAGTGTGTTGAGAAAAACACTCAACAAAACTTAGAACCATTTTGAAAGCTTCCACCTAACTAGGTGTTAACCCGTCTGTTCCGTTAGCTTATTTAACCCCGTTTATTTTTCTACTTGAATGTGGCTATAAAATGGTGGTTCCAGATCGTATAAAGCTAATGTTTTTCATTTTTTATTTTTAATATATTTATTTTTAAATACTGTTAATTTAAATTGAGACTCTATATAATTGTTATGATAAAGTAAGCCATAGCATAGAGTAAATTTATTATATATTTTTTTCTTGTAAATGCAGATGAATTTGCGGCAAAACGATGTTTGATAATGTTCAAATGATGATATCGCAGTCATACAGGAGAAAGTGACCAAGTGCATTGTTTTGCAAAAACGTGATCATTGACTATTTGATATTATACTAGCTTAATATTGCCCTGAAAATTCCCAAAGGATTTTCAACTTGGAAGTATAATATATTGACTAGTCAAAAATGACTAACAGCATTGGTGTTTATTTTCTTGTCAAGCAAAGTGACTTAAATGGCCCTCCTGAATATTTCACGTTTTGGTAGTTGGTCGCTTTCTCCTGTACGACTACGATATAAGGAAAAAAGCAAGGCTGAGGAGATAAGCAATATCGATTAAATTATAAATGGCGTGTTGACATGGCTTAGGCAAGTGAATTGAATGAGTGAAGAAAGAATATAATAAATTTGAGGCAAATTTGGTTAGTAACAAAAGCAGAGAAAGATCGAGAAAACTAAGCATGATGTAATGGTAGTAGGAATAATCGATAGCTCATAAATTAATTTTCCTTAAACCCAGGTAACATTTAGCGCAAATTTTTATTGTTGCTTAAAATACCGTTCTTGTATTGAGAAAATAAGTTTTTCTTCGGAATAAATATAAAGCTTAAAAATGTTGTTGACATGTTAAGAGTTCAAAACATATCGCTCACTCCTTTCAAGAACGTCATAAATAAAAATCGTTAATTTTCAGTTGTGAATTGTTTCGGAAAGCCTAAAAAATATACCATATCCCAGCAAAAGAGGCATATTTTAAACTCAATATTTACCCGCTACAGGGCAGAAAGTGTTGTTTTTGCATTTTGAAGAAAAGGTATTGTTTAAATATATTTTTTAAATAAACTAAATATTTTTCAAATGGAGAAAAAAACCTTCAGGTTTTACCTAAAAACATCTGTTGCACAGTTAAAAGTTCAATAAATGGCTTGATATTTATTTTGAATACATTGTATTATATTTTTAAACTTTTAAAACGTTCTGCTGAAAAATCAAGTTTTTTTTAAATGTATGACGCTCTTGAAAGGAGTGAGCGATATATATTCTAAAAATATCAAATTTCAATATGTATTTTAAAATAATAATTGTTCGCGGAGAACACGTATGGCTTCTCAGGAATTCTTCTCGTATATTTGAGAGTACACCCTTAAGTTAAGGCACCTGGAGGTGACATCAGGGCCTGACGGGTTAAGGCTGATCACGAGGGTAAATTAAGCGACGACCAACCCCGTTAACAGTACCGCGTGGGGTGGAAACGGCGCGGAGAACCGCAACACGCCTTTCATAATAAACAAGAGTATTGTTTCAGTCAGAGGACGTAATAACGCAACTGTCTAACTAAGCGGTAACATTGACCCTTTTAACTATTGTCATAAATAATGTACACAAAGTACGCAACAGTATTCAAACGGGAATTTACTAATTACAATGGCATGCTTGTATTCATTTTAACTAGGAAAAACGGACAGAAATTTCCCCATTTTCAGATGTCTAAATGGATGTTATAGTACATCTTTTTTCAAAGTTAGGTTAGGGTAGTTTTGGTAAGGCTAAAGATATTTCATCAATATTTGAAACATCTATCGTTCACGTTCGGACAGAAATTTCCCCATTTTCATATGTCTAAATGGAAGTTATATTACATCTTTTTTCAAAGTTAGGTTAGGGTAGTTTTGGTAAGGCTATAGATATTTCATCATTATATGAAACACCTTTAAATGAAAGAAGATGAAAGTCTGAGCATCGCAGAGCTTACGACCTGGCGTTTGGCCTCACGGATAGGATGCTTTGTTGAATTTATAATGGGTGATCATTAAGTAATGGACGATTTATTTCATGTAAATCTCGGTAGGTAACTGAAAGAAAAACACTCTAAAATTGCTGTACACCTCCCTTAATGAATATCTCAGAATATAACTCAATAATATGGATCCCTAATTTTACGATACATTTACATATAATTGAAAATATTATAGGTGTCTCAACTTGATGTGAAATATCTATTGTTTTTCTATATATAAAAGAAGATGGAAGTCTGAGGGTCCCAGAACTTACGACCTGGTATTTGACTGGCTTATCGATCACTTTATACATATGTGTAACGTTCAATTTTTTGTCCATTATTAAACATCTATATTGCCTCAATTCTTAAAACCTGTACATATGCAATGATCTCAGGATCTTTCACATATTTGTATGATTTTTTTCTAAATGTTTCGAAATATGGCTGATGGTAGAGCTCTCAGTAAAGAAATTGGTATGAAGTATTTATTTAGTTTTTTTTTCTCCTTTTGAACATAACATAATATCGAC
This sequence comes from Brachycentrus maculatus, assembly GCF_059751285.1. NCBI lineage: Eukaryota > Metazoa > Arthropoda > Insecta > Trichoptera > Brachycentridae > Brachycentrus > Brachycentrus maculatus. The sequence goes on from NW_028280971.1 coordinate 916,310, forward strand.
ATCTCATTCGTAGGGTGAATAATCCAATGCCTGATATAAAAAATATTTTTAATACGGTTTGGTTAGGTTGATAAATAATGAACAATTTGAACAACGAACTCAACCATATATGGTACCGTAAACATATGAAGGAACATATGTAGAAACGTGCCAATTTAAGGATCAAGTATTTCCAATACTTGAATGTAGTCAGTTCAGGAGACGGAATAATAGGAGGGTATGTCTGAAGAAATGGGTGAATAAGGAAGAGGCGAAGATTGTTAGCAAACATAGATTGTTATGGCGTTCTATTACTTTCTGCTTACCCCTGGGGCAAGCGGTGCGATTTTTAGCTAGTTTAAAAAAAAACAATAAATTTGGAAAAATAAAGTTGTATTTCACAAAACCAAGTTTTTGGGGATGTATTAAAAAAACAATTTGAAACTCAGATAAACCAGAGAAGTGGAATCTTTATTTAACTTTTGTTTAGAGTTTAACGGCAAAACTTTGCACCGAATAAAATATCTCTGGGAATATTCAAAGCAAGTTTCGGAGCATAAATTAATCAGTGCGCGAAATCAGAATACCTTCCTTACTTCCGACATCCTTCCGTAAAGATAGTTGCGAAGTAGGATGTCTTCACGACTTTCCGGTAGGCTGCTAGTGGGCGCTTGGTTCTGGGTATTGGGTAGCTAGGTTCTGCGTAGAGATGTGACAAATCGGTAACTGTTTCGGTTACCGATCACGATGGTATTTGCTACTTTTCTCGGTTTATATTTTCATTCCGGCTTAAGTTTTTGATGTCAAATTTTCCAACTTATAAGGAGCTATAGATAACGAAACAGAATTTTTGCACCCATAGGCGTTATTGGTTTAAAATAAAGCAGGTATCAACTTCTTTTACCTTTCCCGACTGATCATTCAAAAGTTACATGTGATCCGAAGGAGGGTACCAAAATTTCACATTTGTATGGAAATCGTAGTGCGCAGCTCGTTGCAATCATCTTGCCGCCAACTGAGTCATAGGTCTCACGTCCGTCTCAACACGCTTTGAGTTGACGACTGAATGCGATCATCCGATAAGCGAGAGGCTGAATCAAATGAAAGCCGAGTTCCTAACGTGTCTCGCTCTATCGTTATGGCAGTACAACATTTAGTAGTGTGAAAGAAATAACATGTCGCTGGCAGACAAAAAAATAGATTGGCGATAAATTACTACGACTTATTGTGTTAATGAACATTTAACGATTTGAAATAAAAAAAAACAAAAACGGTATATTTTCTTTATCTTACTATCAATCTTATTTTTTAGGTTTTAAAAATATGAAGGAAGTATATTTTATAATACCTACTAAAATTATCGAATTAAAATTCATATATGGGGGATTTCAACCCGCCTATAAGATTCGGGTTGAAAAAGTAAAAGAATGTCGCTTTTTTAAATTCGTTTGCGCATGTTCAGCATATGTAACTAGGAAATAGGCGATCGAATTGAATAATAACATCATTATTTAATAAATCTAATGATATTACTAACCTCAAATACTAAAATGATTATCGAGGATCTTCAAAAACGTCGAAGGCTTCGTATTTGGGCGGAAGTAAGTGGCGGAAAACCTTAACCAAGGGGAATATTCCAGTCATGCATCAACAATTCACAACAATTCCTCCCCGTCAGGCTCGCCATTTGGGTCAGATTTCAGAGTGGATTTATAACGGCGCACTTTCTGTAAACACCGAACTTATTCACTGCGGCAAGACGGCCTTTATCAGCGGTACAAAACGTGTAATAATACTTAGCTCGAGAGCTTTCCCAGAAAGCTCGGCAGGACAATACAACGCCGCTGGTATTTTTATGCGACTGGAATAAGCGAACACAAAGGAGTAATCACGATTTTTTTAAATATGAAAAATGAAAATGTACAAACTATGTACTACTAACAATAAAATAATAAAAATATGCATACAATAACCACTCTTCATCTTCTATTCATCCATGTCTTCTCTTTAGACGAAGCAACTCCAAGTACCTACCCCATCACGGGCTATTTCCTTGACTTCCTTTTAGCATCCCAGAGTTGACGATTACACATATCGTAGTCATACAGGTGAAAGTGACCAAGTGCATTTTTTACTAAAACGTGATCATTGACTATTTGATATCGTACTAGCTTAATATTGCTCTGGAAAAAATCCCAAAGGATTTTACAATTGGAAGTGTAATATATTGACTAATTATTATGATCTTTTTATAATAAAATGTGTTTTTATTATTTACACAAATATTTAAATTTCATAATATTTCTGTGAGCCTAAGCGGCTCATTATTAGAAAAAGGTATCAAATTGTGGTCGAGTGGGTTCGAGCCGAGAAACTTTGACTTAAGAGTCCGCGACACTAACCACGGGACCAAAACCCGACACTATAATGTAGAAATCCTAAAAATTATTTCTAAACTGCAAAAAAACAAAGTTTTTTTAAAGAATGACATTTGTTTGAAAATGCCATAAACTAGGCAAAACAAATGTTACAAAATTGATTTTTTGTGTTTTTTTCAAAAATAAAATACAACTTAGTAGACTCAAAAAATCTTTGTTTAATTTAACATTTAATACATTTTAAAAAATAGCTCCTGCCCCCTCTTCATTCTTCAACGTCCCAAGGACTTAGCTTCACATACGATTTTTGCATCGAAACACTTGTCACAATAGACAATAAGAATCAGTGGTAAAACTTTAATTAAAAATGGATAGATATTTCCACAAAGTAACTCGCGAATCAACTAATAAGATTTTATGATGATGAGCTTAGGCAAATGTTGGCGACCAGTGATTGCAATCGCCAGGAACAAAAGATCCAGGATAAATTATTTTGGACAAACGCGAATAAATTGAGTCTTCCCGCTAATTAAGCCTGTACGTCTTCCAACGTGGCAGAGGAATATAAACTTTACGATCTGATACTTAAATATAGGCGTGCATCCATCTAGAACAGTACTAAACGGCTCCATTTGCCTTGCGATCGGAATGGGGAATAAATTTGCTACGTCTGGAAGGCTATTTGTAGCGATTGGTGGGGTGGAATTAATAGCTGAAAACGACTTAATCGATATAAATAACGTCAAGGTACTGAACAGTTAATATATCTTCTTATTAGGTTTATTTCTTCGATACCGATCTCAATAAAAAAAATATGTAAGTAAAGATTGATATCAGTTGTTAGATAAGTGAACTCTTTCTTCTCATTCTTCTTGTTGTAGATCCTAGGTATCTGTTTGTGCCTCCGTATGTCGCTCTTAGGATGTTGACTCCCAGCTGTCTTTCCATCTTTTCGGAGGTCTGCCTGGGAGTCTGCGTCCTTCAGGGTTGCCTTGGAGGGCGATACGTGTAAGTCTGTCTTCTGACATTCTGTTTATATGTTCCTTCCAGTATCGCCTTCGTTGTTGTCCCCACCTCACGATATCCTCCGTCTTACACATGCTCTGGGTGCCGGTATTTCTTACTCGGTCTCGCAATATGTTTCCGGTTATGGATCGGAGAGTCTTCATCTCGGAGGTTCGAAGTCGAGATTTTGTTCTGGAAGTATCTGCTCTTGCCTCAATCCAATAAGTGGCTATTGGTATAAGTGAAGTGATAGGATAAATTAAAATTTCAAAATTTTTGTATGGACTAAAAAAAACTGATTAAAATGTGCATTTTGATTCTACATACCCAATGACTTAGACGAAACTTCGATGTAATCATTTTGCCTATCAAATATTTAGATCTGAAAATTCAGTATTTTGATAGCTACATTAAAAAAAATAACTGTTTAAAAAGATTATAGGCAAACTTTTCATGTGTTATCTTATAATTTATGAAATATTTATATATGCAATATTAGAATTCCTCTACAAAGCTGTCAATTGAAACTAAGTTACAAAAAAAAAGTCAAAAAGAAAATGTAGGCCTTTATTAAAAATCAAGGTGTGATTTGGAATAGATTTGAGCATAAATACGAAATTTTAAAAAAAAAAGTAAATCAAAAGACATAAATAATTTATTTGGGTATAGAAGAAATAAATAAGATAAAATTCGAGTAGTTTACAAAACAAAATATATCATGATATTTGGGGTATTAAAAGATTAAAGTTAATAAATTATGATTTTTTCAGATAAGTTAGTTTAGGTTAGAATATATTACATTAGTGCGGTAAGAGTTCGAATTACATAACTTTTACAATAACTTAGATAAAGGGATGAATGTAGGGGTAGAATTAAGCTCGGTTATGTTACAATAACTTGGGTTTAAAAACGTTACCTTATATTTCGATAGGAAATTTGGGAGAGTTATAATATCGTGCGTGTACTGACAAAAAACGTTAACTCGAAAATATGCAATTTTGACATAATGATGCATATTATAAAGTTTTCGACGTTTTGTAAACTTACAAAATACACTTAGTTTGAAATGTCATACATATATGTGGTTTTAAAAGTAGATTCAACTTTAAATTTAGTAGCTAGTATTTTATTCAGGCTAAAAACTTTAAGTAACAAACAGTGATTAAAGAGTTAACGTTTTTTGTCAGTATACCCACGATATAATGTAAGCGTTTATGGAATTAAAATTTTTATCTGGCTCCTTTCATACCAATGTAGTGCATAGGGTACTACATCGGATCGACGTGGTTTTAACTAGCTTATTAATTTATATCTCAACGTAGAGAAGAAGAATATGGACGTCTGGACATTTACAGGGGTAGCGACCTGTCATAGTCCGGATTAAGTGATTACTTTATACACGTGTAACATTCACCATCCTATGATTTGAAGAAACTCTAGTGTTTATGTAAAAAAGGGACATCCATGTTGCTTCTCAAAGATTTTTCAAGTACTTCATATATATTGTAAATAAAAATTCTTTGTAGGTTATACATTTTGTTATTTGGTCCCGTGAAATTTTAGACAAAAAGCTTTTTTTGTAAAGTTCGCTGCGCAAACAGGGTTCTGACGTAAATTTGCGTTAACTCTGTTGGCCGAACGTAGATTTACCGTGGTCGGGACATGATTCACGTTTCGGAGCGGCATGTGAACGCTTTCTGCATATTTCGGCAGCTCAAACTATTCAAAGTCAGTTGCAGGAACCGCACATTTATCCCGGAGGATATTCTACTAAAGTCGTACTCTCTAAAGGGGACTTCTGAACTCTATACTTTGCTTTTTATGGCCCTATTCTAAGCGTTATGGATACTGCATTAGATTGATTGAGTGTGTTAACTAATGAATATAAGAATTTAATTGAAAAAAACCCTCAACTGTGAAACTAATATCTAAAACCAAAGATTTCAAAAAATAGAGAAAGAAATTTGTTTATTTATTATTATATATAAATATGAAGTTCTCGATGTACGTCCGATGATTACATGCATTACCTTGACTTACTACCTTCTTTCGTTTTTTAAATACATTATATTTATTGTAACTTTTATATTTATGTGTGTGTATGTGTGTGGGTGTTGGTGTGTGCGGGTATGTGCGGGTGTGAGTAAATAAATTTCTTTATTGAGTTTACCGAAAGTCTCATTTAGTTAGACTCAATAGAAAGTTCTTTGAATTAATTTACTTGGCTTAGTAAGCCGTGTACTAAGCTTTGAAAATAGGTGTTTGCGGAGAATCTTAGGTGTGCGGTGGTTTGACTTTGTGAGGAATGAAGAGATAAGGCGTAGGACGCAGCAAATCTTGGTCACAACTGTCGTCAAGAAAAGGCGATTCAGTTGGCTTGGCCATGTACTCCGCATGCCTCCTGAGAGCCTTAATCAAGCTTGCCTCTTTTACAAGGCATCAGGTTCGCGCCGCCCAGGACGACCACTGCTGACAATTCGTCGGCAGTTCTCGTCAGAACTTCGGGACGCGGATCTGACTTGGGAGGATGCAAGGGAGCTGGCAGCCGACAGAAAAGCCTGGAGACAGTTTGTGGACTCCATATGCTCCACCTAGGGAGCGGATATGGTTATTATTATTATTAGTAAGCATACGAGAAACTTAAAATGAAACGTTTAAAACTATATTTCAACAGAATCATTTATATTTTTTATTTTTATTTTCTAGGATGGTTCGATATGTTTATGACATAACCATAGTTTCTCTAGAACAACTATAGTTGCACGGTGACATCTTGTGGTCAAACCTGGAACATTTCGAATATTCATTCCTGAATAATTTCCATACAATATACGTAAAGAGCATAGTATTATATGTACAACTCCATAGAACGCATATCAAGTATTGGGTTGGAATCTAAGTCTTTTCAGATTTCACTTAAAGGTATTTTTTACTTGTATATTTATGTGTGTTTGCATCTTTGCATATATCGCTCACTTCTTTCAAGAACGTCATAAATAAAAAAATCGTCAATTTTTAGCTGTGCAAGTTTTCAGAATGCCCAGAAAATGTACTATATCCCAGCAAAAGCGGCATATTTTTAACTTAATATTTACCAGCTATAGGGCAGAAAGTGTTGTTTTTACATTTTGAAGAAAATGTTTTGTTTAATTATTTTTGTAATTAAAATAAATATTTTTCAAATGGGAAAAAAAATCAGGTTTTGCCTAAAGAGATCAGTTGCACAATAAAAAGTTCAATAAGTGGCTTGATATTTATTTTTAATACATTGTGTTTTATGTTTAAACTTTAAAAACGTGCTCCTGAAAAATCAAGTTTTTTGATTTATGACGTTCTTGAAAGGAGTGAGCGATATAAGATATTTTGATGTTATATTTGGTGCTTTAGTAAACATTCAGTAGTAAGGTTACATTGGTCTGCTTAATAATTTATGCGTAATAGCTAAAATTTGGAGAATCGAAGGAAACATTTTCGTCACATTTAGATTTTTTTATTTACATATGTGACAAAATATTTAACAAATACCCTGACTTATTGAAAACAAATGTTTCTTGAATTAATTTTTCGATTGGCAGGAATTGAACCCGCGACTCGACCCAACTACATCACACAACCTACCAAAGTACATAAATGACATAATAAAATTACAAAATATACACGTATAAAACAAATCCCATTATGGACTAATTTATCAGATTTTTTTATCTTTAACATTTTAGACGAATCATTTGTCTTCAATAGTTTCTTTGAGAGTCTGCATTATGAGGTCTAGTTCTTCATACTTTGCATCTTGTTCGGCTGGTTTCTTCTCTTGGTCTCTGATTCTCTTTGGCAAAAATCTTCTGACGACTGGACTGAAGTACTCCAACTTTTCTCTCGACGAGTCGAGAGGCTTAGTCAAGTAACTGACTGGTAGTCCGACCACTAATACGGTCAGAGTACCAAGGAGAGAGTACCACATGAAGGAAACTTTGTGCACGAATAACACATCATCAAGTCCACTGTCGTTATGCCTAAAAAACATGAATTTAATTAAATTAGTTAACATTACATCCATACCCGCCGATTAATTTGACTATTAACCTGACCGCTCTCAAGTATTTGGCATACCTGATCTTGTTAAGTTTTTCTCCGTCTTCCTCTGCCTCTTTTTTCAAAAACTTGGCACGATCAGGTATGCGAAATACTTGAAAGCGGTCAGGTTAGGAGTCGAAACAATCGGCGGGTGTGTTTGAGGAGATGCATGAACGTGAAAGAGGCGAGGAATATTTTCTGGTGTGGCGTTCTATTCTCTCTGCCTACCCCTGCGGGGAAGCGGCGTGATGGTTAGTTAGTTATTTTAACTACTTTTTATTTTATTATAAGTACACTTTAACCAACCGGTTTCGACTAGAACCTTATCATCAGGGTTTATTGAATTCTAAAACATTAAAATACTCAAAGTTAATTACATTCCCTTACCAAAAACTTCCACACACTCCGTACACCATATGAAGATATGATTTTAAAAATATGATTATGAAATATGATTTAAAAATTCCTAAATATTATTTTTATTGTGCAATGCATAGCAACTCCAAATAACAACTACGAATGGAATCGCCCAAAAACAGTATGAAGCCGCGCGCGCATACGTAAAGTGGAGCACACACACAAAAACCTACAGTGCGGAATTTTCCTTCTATTAAATTAGTTAACACTAATATTCTGAGAGCTTTCCGAGACTGTTGTTGCAAAAACAGAAGGATTGGGCTAGCTCTTTAAAAACATGTATCACAATTCATTGTGATGTTCATAGCTCATATTTGAGTTTAGAAGTAAGCAAAAGACTGGATATTTGCTTTAAGTTATTTTCAGTGACGTAGAGTTAGGTTAGGTTTGGTAAGGCTAGGTTCGGTAAGGTGAAGTTTTTGTCTTTAGATGGGAGTTGCAATTATAATTTACCTTTTTTATATACAACTCTCCTTATCATTCATCGTTAACTTAGAAAAGTTTACTAGTTGTCACTTTCTAAGTGGTATTACACAAAGTAAACGATGAATGATAAAGAGATTGTTATTATTTATCTTGCTTATTTTGTACAAGGTTTATAGTTCATTAAATGGATTTGTGCTTCTTCTATTTTCTGTTAATTTATTTTTTATTTCAAACTGTGTTGTTATTTTATTATTATTTTAAACCAGAGGAATAATCATTCTCAACATTTGCTCATTGCTATGAGAAAAGCATGTAAAACTTCTTAGAAGAAACCGAGCTATTGACTGCCGTCAACAGGCCTTCCGTCTAACTAAAAGAGAGAGTTAGGTCAGGTCAGGTAAGGTTTGGTTAGGTAAGGTTAGGCATAAAATTGACTTATATGGGATTAAGCTAGAAAATATTGCGATAGATTGTTTATTTGACATTCAACGAAATGAATTTACGTTTTTGACTCCTATTCACAACCAAAGGGTGTATAGGGCACCGAATTGTTTCAATGCGGTAAAAAGCAATGGTTAAACATTCGGGGTTGCATACCCGTGCTCTAACAAGCTTAGATACAAGTCACTGGGCAATTGAACGACTCTCTTGTACTTATACGAGTATGGTTAGTAACTGTAAAAAAATAAGATACCTTGTAGAAAACTATATCGATATTAGGTAGACCAACTTTAGTGGATGTATTCAAAATATTCTATGGGTGATTCGTTGACCCACATGGATATCCATAAACTTTTAATGAAGCGCTATAAAAATTGATATTGTTCCTGAACCCTTTTTTATATCAGCATACAAAACATAAAGATATCAGAATAACTTTCATATTTTATTTTATTTTATCTTAATTTATCCTAAGATATAAATACGTGTATTGAAGGAATATACTCTTTTATATGACAGGCCTGTTTACGTTTGTTTTATGGCCCATAAAGACGTGGATGTGCAGCCCTATTGTAGTTTTAACTAAACTATTAAACTTGATGAAAAGGAGAAATCCACTTACATTTATTCCTGGGAGAGGGATAATAATATAAAATATAAAGCAAGAACTCACTCGGCCGTGAAAGTATTGGTAATGTTTATGGAGGAGTCGCATTGATCCATGGAGAACGGTTTGCTGGTATATGTGATAGCTCCGCTCTTTATGGCCATCGAATTACCATAAAGTACCCATGCCATAAATATGACACTAGTAAACGCTCCAATTATAGTACCCTGGAAAATGCAGTTATTAAATTCGATTAAAATTGATTCATGCGCAAAATTGGGTATTTTTGTGTGATATGGTTTTATAATGGGTAGCACAGCGAAGTGCTACTACTGATACATAAAGTGGAACATGGAATTGGCAAAAATTGTCAAAAGAAATATTAAAGCTGAGTGAACACAGTTGAAATGCGTTTCTTCCGACAGACGTGTGGAAAATAAATGCATAATATAATTAAAAATGAAGATATTAGAAAAGGATGCAAGGCTGAATTAGGAATGGTTGAAATGATTAATAAAATTTCATCAATGTGGTTTGGAGATATGGAGGGAATGGATTCCCTGAAAATGGCTAAAAAACTACATTTGGCAAATGTGAATGGGAGAACGAATAAAGGAGGGCCAAAAAAAGTCCTGATCAATATGAATCTAAAATCTGGTCATATTAAAAGTCTACATAACAGAAGGGTATGTATGACTATATTATGGATGTGAAGGAAACTAGGAGTGTATGTTAAGACACATAAATGTGGCATTTCATTTTCACTACCTACCTCTGCAGAGAAAAGGCATTATGGTGGTAGTACATAGTAGTTATTTTGTAATTATATATTTTTTACCTTAGAATTCGCTCTTGAAAAAAGCATTCCCATCATGAAAGTTCCCAACATGGCTCCATTTGTGATTCCGCTGAAGCTGATCAATAGCTGTAAAATACTTCCCAGTTTTTCAACCAAAGACACCATGAATATGCTCATGATTCCGACAATGACCACCACAAGTTTCATTATGGTGCTGGCGTTGGAATCAGAAGCAACATTTGGGAAGAACGGGCAGACGAAATCCTTATATACTAGTCCAGCAATGGTGTTGAGAAAAGACGACATTGAACTGTGGAAATCGAAACAAATCAATTAATGAAGGAATCAATTCAACATTCTACAAAATGCATGAAGGTATTGTTTAAAATAATGAATGTAATGCTTTATAGAAACAAAAAAAAACACTATTTATTGTAATATTTTGTACATTAACCTTTTCCGTACTGATAATCTAAAAATTACACGTAATCCAAAGTGAGTTACCAAAAACCATAGTCCATAATTGTATGGAAATCGTAGTACGCAGGTCGTAGCAAATGCCAACTAGCCGCCGACTGAGTCATAGGTGACGCGTCTATCCCAACGCGCCATCAGTTAGCGACTGAATACCGCCATCCGAGGTCAGAAATCGGATCAAACGAAAGCCGAATAGTCTAGTTGTCTCACTCTCTTACATAGTATATCACATTTATTAGAATGAAAGAAATAACATATCACTAGCAGACAAAAAAATAACGCGTTAATATATACATTGATATAAAAAATACGTAGATCTTGCGGTAGGTACCGACTGATTGTACCTTTTATCAAAAGGAATATTTCGAAACATTTAACGATTTGAAATTATAAAAACCAATGGAAATTAATTACCTTAGAGCGGCACTGAAGACACCTGCCATAAACAAGCCCGGTAAACCTGGGATATTTCGGGCAGTATCCATAAGGTAATATGGTAGTATCTGGAATTTAAAAAGAGGTAGATTAAAAACAAAAGACGTTATAAATACTTAAACTAACATAAATATGCATTGAAATTTACTTGATCAGATCTTGTTATTACTCCAGCAGTCAGTGGATCACACCCATGATATTTTGAGAACATTATCAATCCGCAAAAGAGACACATTGCTTTGATTATAGCAATGGCAACGCTGAAGATATACAAAACTCTGAAAGGAAAAAGTCTTATAAAATAAAACCACAAGAATTCAATAATTGCAAAGGGGGTGTATACCAAAAGTCATGAAATATATTGTATTTTTGTACTCGTATATTTAAAAAAAAAAATTACGATACCGGTTAAAATTGATGATAATCTTCAAAAAACTTTCCATGAATTTCTACATATTTTTTTCCAAAGACTCCTCCATTCTCGGTACACCTTCTAGATGATCAAGATAGGAACCTCTCTCAGAATCATTGTCACAGTTGCTTGGAAATTGTCAATACTATGAAAAAATAGTGCAGTTTTAACCCTCGAGAACAAAAAAAAATGGCTGAAACTAGATCACAGCAAAATGAATTTTAGTCTGTTGTAAACCTTAGGGTCTTTCTCACCTCACTTAACTAATTCAAACACGCTTTGACCACTAAAGGTGAAATACATTTCATGACTTTTGAGACACAACATGTAAAAGAAAAAAAAGAACAAACTTTGTGGCATCTTTCATTGTTGGAACGGATAGAAATCTTTGGATGCACAGTTGATTTACTCCCATAGAAGAAACCCAACCAAAGCACATCCCCACAGTAGCAGTCCAAAATGTTATACGTTTTGTTGGGTCTAAATCCATGCTAAAAAGATGAAAAACTTAATCATTACACATTTAGTTTTTATTCAATCATTATCTTAATATTTGTTTCTTTAATGTAAAACGAGCCTAAGCTCTTAAACAGACTTTAGGAGAGGAAACTGCAACAAAAGTTGACTGAAAGCTCCCCTCTTTCCTCCTTCATATTTCCATTCCTGGTTATGACATTTTAATTTTTTTGAAGATATAACGTTTTTTCCATCCTAGTCAAGGTTCATAAATGTCAAATGCAAGCTTACTTAGCAATGCGATTTCATGATATTCTAATTAGGTACTAAGTTTTCAAAAATCGTTTAATTATTAGGTTTAAAGTAACAACACTTTTCATATCTTTCAACGAACAATTTCTTTCTTGGCGTGTATTTTGGTCATTTACTTTCTTGATTTGAATATTACTATTGATTACCTACTCAAAGAAAACGATTCTCTCTTGTTCATCAGAAACTGTCCATATTTTAGAAACTCCTCCTCCGTTATAAATGCCGACAATAAGTACAACAACTATTGAACCATTCATTGTAATAAATTGGATTGTGTCTGTCCAGACTACAGCTTTTAATCCTCCGATTGTAGTGTAGAAGATACACACGATGCTTACAATTGGCGTTATGTATTTCATATCCATTCCAGTAACTGTAATGATAAAAAATACTTTCAATTATTAAACGTTGTTTTTCTCTTCCATATTCATGCATCCCCTAATACGTACCCGACGATTATTTTGACTTCAAACTTGACCACTTTCAAACATTTGAAATACTTGGTAATACCTCGATAATATCTTGGTAATACCTTATTCCTCGATCGTCTTCTACTCTTATTAACAACTACATTCGTTTCATAAATTTGTTACCTTTCTTAGTTTTATCAATAATGCTTATTGTAATCTATTAGAAACATCTCTTACCTAGATCGATTGCCATAGCAGAACACAAATAACAATAGAACAGTAACTATGTAATATATTAGAAACATCACTTGCTTAGAAAGAATGCCATAGCAGTATGGTTTCTAGTTGGATACCACTTTAATTTATCAGAAGGGAAGCAAGATGAAAGCGGATTACTTTTTACACAAATTTATTCAGTTCTATCAAATTACAATCAAGAAAATACTTAAGAATAATCGCGTGATTCTAATATGAGAACAGTTGAAGTACGTGTCGATCTGAGGACGGGCGGCGACGAAGTGTAACGGGCTCGCTTCCGTTCGTTGCGGGCTTCGTGTAGGGAGCTCGCTATTTCACTCGATTTGAGTTGCCATAGTCGATGTGTGGGTTGCCACAGCAGGAACACACATAATAATAGAACAGTTACTATGTAATCTATTAGAAACATCACTTACCTAGATTGAATGCCATAGCAGGAACACACATTACAATAGGAACAGTAACCACGCAATCTATTAGAAATATCAAGGAGGCCATGTGTCTGACATTTTTGCAAAATCTCATTTCGAGATATTCGTAACTCGATGTGAGTTGAAGGTCATAAAAAACTGGAAAAAAATGTTGGTATGATACTGGCGTTCAACAGTCTGTCAAATGTGTCATTATTGATTCAGATAATGCTCGAAAATATGTTACCTGGTAGAAAAACGAATCCAATGATGATGCTAGCAAATATACTGCCAAGACAAGTTGCAGCATACTGGGTTCCATAAGTATATACTTCGGCTGGCATTCCCAAAAGTGTTACGGCAGAAATATAACTGAATAATACAATAAAATAACTGGGATTCAAAAAAGTGGCATGTAAATAAGTATATTTTTTTTGGTCATATTGATAATTTTTTATTGAAATGTAAAATAAAATATTTGTTTTTAAAATAAAACACCACCCTAATGACACACCCATATTATATTTTTGTACCACTTATGCCACGTAATCAAAGAAATAATAAAAAATCATTTTAATTGTTTTAACTGGTATATAAATTATTAATTCGACATTGACTTGTTAATGTTATTAGGTGTCGACACTCCTTATCATTCAGTGGTATTACATAAAGTGAATAATGAATGATAAGTAGAGTGTTATATTACCATAACCAAAAAGTTAACAATGCTTAAATTTTAACAAATCATAACGTTTTCAGAAATGTTACGGCAGAAATATAACTAGCTAATGAAATAAAATAAAGTAAGTTGGTAAAAGTGGTGCGTAAATATAAGACAATAGGGCGCTTTGGGAATGTTTTTTTGACGTACTGTAATCAGAATTTTTACCTGGCAGCTAAAGATGTCGCAATTGGAAAAATTCCCATGTTTTTTCCTCCCAGAAGGTAATCTTTTGCTGTGTTTTGTTTCTTAATAACTCCAAAGTATATTCCAACAAGGGCTGAGATTACAAGCATCCCCGCGAAAAAGAAATAATCGTATAGCGTGAATGTCAGGTAATCGAGCTTCATCCCCCTGTTGTGTTCTGTACTGTTCATCATTGTGATTTGGAGTTATCTGTAATAAATAAATAAATAAAAATATATATATTACCAACGTATTACCAAAAAAATAAGGATATACCAAAAAATCTAGGCCTACCGACGAAGGTGATAAACCCACTGCGTACTCTAGAAGTCATTAAAGGTGTGTTAAAGACCCCGGAGGAAAATGAGAGGACTAGGTAGTGGGATATATGTTTATATTTTTCTTCCACCCTCTTTATGAGGGGGTATTTTAACAATTTTCCTTCACCCTGTCAACAAATTTTCTTTTTAACAATTAAAAAAATATATTTTTCTTTATGGTATAGTAATAATATATTATAAATTTTGTATTGTTAATGAAAATACTAGAAGCTATAAAATAAAACTATATTTTTAACCACCATGGTACATATCAATCAGGGTGCTTTTTAAAACCGGTTGGAAAAAAGTACCAATTCAAAATCTTCGAACAAATATAACCTAACTAACTAACCATCACGCCACTTCCTCGCAGGGGTAGGCAGAGAGAATAGAACGCCACACCACTCTGTCTTTGCAAACATTCTTCGCCTCTTCCACGTTCATGCATCTCCTCATACGTAACCGCCGATCATTACGACTCCTTACCTGACCACTTTCAAGTATTTGGCATACCTGATCGTGCCATGTTTTTCTCGGTCTCCCTCTGCTCCTTTTTTCAATAACATTCGCCTTATAAATTTGTATTACCGTTCTTTCCTCACTCATTCCCTATGTCCAAACCATCTCAACACAGCTTTCTTATTTTTTTAAAAATATAACCTTATATTAATGAAATTAATCTGGACGTACCTTATATTATATTATATGGGATATTCGTACTGACGTGTAGTTGATTTGGTAAGCATACGTATGTAGATAAACGATTCCACAATATACCATTGTTAGATTGTTGTAGATCACAACTGTTTTCGCCTGTGGTCCAGCTTACGAAACCAGCGCTTTGAGTGACTGTAATGGACTGTTTAGTAACTGCGAAACTACGTAAGACCATTGTACGTTGAACGTATTAGTGTAGGTACTGAACGTATTAGTGTGTCATTGTGTACTCTTGAGATGTTCCACATGGTTCCGTAACTCCGACCGTACTTGACACCAGGATAAAAGTCATTAGGACATCTCGGTTATCGGATTTTCGGGAGCAGATGTACTTAATATTATTCCATCTGATATTTATTTATTTTTATTTTATTTGTTCGGGAACTGTACAGTTTTACATTTAAAAAAGTAAATAATAAATAATAGTTACATTAACAATAATAAACATAACATTATATTAACAAAAATAGTTACATTAATAAAAACAAAACCAATTAAACAATTCCACATTTGTGTTATAATAAGTATTAAAAACATTAAGAGATAAAAAAATTATTGTGAAAATATTTGTTTATTTATACCTTTCGCGTTATATTTACTCCGATTTTATCAGTGTTTTGCTAGTGATATTGGTTTCTTTTCACAACTTTTTAGTAAATAAATTATTTCTTTGTGCTAAGTTCTTTGTTCTTCTTCGTGCTAAGTGAAAAAGAACAACCCGGTACTTCTCATGGCAGAAAACGGAAGGCAGAATTTCTATCGCGACTTACAGAAAGACATTTTTTGGAAAAACTACCACGGACCGAAAAAAATCATCCCCGACTGCGAAGTGTATTGTGTGTACTAGCAAAAAACTAAGAAAAGAGTCTAGTTATAGGTGTAAATAATGCAAGATGTTATAATAAGTATTAAAAACATTAAGAGATAAAAAAATTGTCCTTGATGAAAAATAATACATTAATTATTATCTTAAAACAAAATTCTTTTTTAAATATGTTTTATTCCCAACATTGTGAGTGTGTCCAAATACTTGTTCACAAATCTGGATTATCTCTGATTATAGGAGTTATTTTTCGCTTCTCATCAATGATGAAGAAGAATATGGAAGTCTGGGCAATTACAGGGCTGACGATCGTCATAGGCTGTTTAAGTGATCACATTACACACGTTCGATTCGGATTTCACACACTGATAAAAGATTTTCTGCTCAATAAAAAGCTTCTTTTCATCTCACCAATAGATCTCTCTAATGAAGTTCTAGTGATTCCAGAACAATGTTTCAAAATTAATTCATAAATGTAGAACTTCCAAGAATTTGAGTAGTGTGATTATCAATAATGGGTAGAATTGGTGAATGTTACACGTGTGTAAGGTGATCACTTAAACCAGCCTATGACGGTCGTCAGCCCCGTAAATACCCAGACTTCCAGATTCTTCTTTATCTTTGATGAGATGTCAAAAAAATAATGCTTTATTTCGTTTATAATTTTTTTGACATTGTATTATATATTTTCGTGTAATTATATAAATTTTGCTGAAATTGCTTCAGGAAATATTTAAATCCTGTGTTATATGAAACGTTGAAGCTCACTAAAATCATCACGCTACTTCACTGCAATGATAGGTTAGGTTAAGTTAGGTTTTATAAATATTATAACGAATACAACGCCACACCATTCTGTCTTCGCAAATAATCTTTACCTATTCATTATTTTTGCCTATTCTCATTCATTCCTGCCAATTATTCCGACTCCTAATTTGACCACTTGTTTACTGCAGCTGTCTTATTCACAAATGTCAAATATAATAGACGTACGACGCTTTATTATTTATCGATTCGGCATTAACTTTGTGGAATGACATTTTGATTATTTTTTAAAAATTAAGCACTTGTAATAAACCACTTATTGAGTTTTATTTTTATTATACACTACGACTGCACCTATAGATGAAAACATCTGCAAGTTTTCAAAACTAGTGGTGTATAATAAAAATAAAACTCACTAAGTTTACAAGTGTCAATTTTTTTAAAATAATGACGTACGTCGCCATTTGCAAAAATTATAACATATTCTGATACTGTGATTAATGTTGTACCACCTGTACAATAAGCCCCAATTTTCGGCACAGAATTGAACTTAACAAAGCACCTCACCTTGTTTATAAAACAAAGATTGTGTAATTAAATCTCGACTTACCTACCTTAGTATCTTGAGTATTCGATGAAAATTATTAACTTTTATCAATAAATCACTTGAACGATTATTTAATACATATAACAAATATGATAAACGTGTTAATAATTGTAATATGATACATTTTATATCACATTTCATGAACTCGTTCTCGTCACATGTTTAAACTGTTTAAAATGTATATTTTGCCTGTTTCAACAGTACTTGATTTAGTTATTTACTCATCTTCTGCGCGATGGCAAGATAACGGTTTTAGGATGACGTTGATTTATAATATTTATTTCAATATGAGGTTACGCATGCAGACGAAGACAATCAGATAAAAGGAACAGTTTAATTTTTAACTAGACTTGTATGAGACTTACACAAACAAATCAAATATGGAACAAAGGCAAAATAAAAGAATGGGTAAATGATCAAGAGTTAATTCTATGAAAGCTGCAAAATAGTTTATATTAACTTTTTCTCTCTTTTTGTGTATATATTAGGTTAAAATGGATAAAAACAATAAAAAAACGTATTTAAAAAGAACTCCACCGATAAGACACACAAGGTGGCTTGGTGGGTCTCTGAAAAAAATATTTTAAATATGTTTATAATTGTTCTTTAAATAGATCGTGAAATCGTGAAATGTCTACGTATATCGTAGTCGTACAGGAGAATGTGACCAACTAACATAACGTAAAATGTTCAGCAGGGCCATTAAATCACTTTTGCAAGGCATGAAAATAAACATCAATGCAGTTAGTCATTTTTAACAAGTAAATATATTATACTATTCTTCCAAGTATAAAATTCTTTGGGATTTTTTTCTGGGCAATATTAAGCTAGTAAGATATCAAATAGTCAATGAATACGTTTTTGTAAAAAATGCAATTGGTCACTTTCTCCTGTATGACTACGATATAAAACCGAAAGGTATGTATAACTTAATGTATGCATATAGTGAAAGCTGGCTAGTAATTTGGTTGTCAATCATAAGTAGAATGGCGAAGGTTGTACGTTTGTACAGTGATCGTTTAACTAGCCTATGACATAAGCCCTGTAAATACCCAGATTTCCATATTTTTCTTCGTCTATGTTATGTTAAAATGTAAAAATAATTTATATGTTAAATGCTAAAATCAAACACTGATTTTTAGAATCTCACAAATCGTGTTTTGTTGTTAAAAACATATTTAAAAAAAATGTTACCGTTTTTTCGCCTTTTGGCATGGCATTTTTAACCCAATGGTTGCCAGAGACGAGATATCTCGGCAAATGGCGGAGTGCCCGTATTGCCAGAGACGAGATATCTCGTCAGTACTTTTGATGACGTATTACTCCGCAGTTTTAACTCATATTGACAATCTGTCAAAAACGGAACATACATTGCCATCTGTTGAAGTTCTCACAAAATATTTTATAAAGTTTTTAAATACTTTTAAGTGATTTATCGGTATCACTTTCAGCTGACAGTTGACAGATGTCATTAGGGCTACCACTCAAACCACTTGAAATATTGATTATTTTAATCGATTGTTTTGAACGCCAGGGGTTTTTATTTTGCTCAATTTTTTTGTGTTTTTCTTATTATTTTAAAATATTATTGTGAAAATATTTGTTTATTTATACCTTTCGCGTTATATTTACTCCGATTTTATCAGTGTTTTGCTAGTGATATTGGTTTCTTTTCACAACTTTTTAGTAAATAAATTATTTCTTTGTGCTAAGTTCTTTGTTCTTCTTCGTGCTAAGTGAAAAAGAACAACCCGGTACTTCTCATGGCAGAAAACGGAAGGCAGAATTTCTATCGCGACTTACAGAAAGACATTTTTTGGAAAAACTACCACGGACCGAAAAAAATCATCCCCGACTGCGAAGTGTATTGTGTGTACTAGCAAAAAACTAAGAAAAGAGTCTAGTTATAGGTGTAAATAATGCAAGATGGCTCTTTGTGTTATACCGTGCTTTGAGAAGTACCACACAATGGAAAATTACTAATTTATCACATTTCTAACTAAACTTCATTCTAAGATACCTGATAAATAATAGTTGAGTGTTAATATTAAATTTACTATTTTTTTACATTTCAAACTATATTCCATTGATAAATAATAGTTTTGTGTTAATATTAAATTTAATAAAAACTTGCGTGTGCGACTCAGTGTGACAACCCTGTCTGAGATGAAAATTTGAAACTGGTTTAACTTCAAGAATAAAACTCTAACAATCGATGCGGGATATAATATTTGGTAAGTAAATTATAATTCAATAAAAACAACAAAAAAAATTCTTTAGACAACTTTTTTTTTTCAAAAAAATACTTGGCCTGTTGAGCACTGCGGCGTAATTTATTTGCGGCTATGAAAAGGTTAAATTGATGTCTATTTTCAAACTAACATAAGTTTGAAAATGCCATAACAAGGCGAGAGAATTGTCACAAATTTTATTTTTATGTGTTTCATAACAATCAAATACAATTTAGTAGACTCTAAAAATCGGAGGTTGAATTTAAGATTTAATATGTAAATTAAAATGGAGTTCTACAAATTAAACGTTAAATCTGTATTTTTGGTTTAGTTGTCATTTTATACAGAACGTAGACATAGGTTGTGTGTATGTTTGGTGTCGTATTAAACGTGTGATTATGTATAATAAGAGAAAAAAAAACTAAACTTGTGACATGTCTGAGTTTGTTAACAAGTTATATGATTTGTGATTATGTTTAGTTTGTGATAATGTGAACTAACTGGCGAAAACCTGCTTTATCATGAAATCATTTTCAAGGGAAGGGATTATAACTTACAAAGTACATATTAAAGTAATATGTGTCGATTAGGAAATATCGTTGTAGTGATGTTTTGATGTTAACCTTACCAAAAATATTGGGTATTTATTGATTTGGCGTTTAATTTGTGGAACTCCATTTTAATTTGTTTATTAATTTTTTGTCCAAACACAGATGTCTTCAGTCTACTAAATTGTATTTTATTAAAAAACACATAAAATTAAAACTGTGACAATTGTTTCGCCTAGTTATGACATTCGTTTGAAAATGCCACAACTGGGCGAAACAATTGTCACAATATAAATTTTCATGTTTTTATAAAATACAACTTAGTAGACTCAAAATATCTGTGTTTGATTAATATAAAGTACTTACCTCTTTTATTTCAAAAACAGAAGAAAAACGTTCTTTTACATGTGATAGGTAAGAAAATGCTTAAAAAGAAAACATTTTAGAGCAGTGGCAGCACCATCGATTGAATATAAAAGCAAAACACGCAATACTTAATATTACTATGGCGGACAGCGTGCTTCTTGACATCTGGTGTCACCAGGCATATTCAATATTTTCAATTGCATTGGTGTTTCATAGATTTTGAATATCGTCCTTGTTTCACAAACATCGTGAAAAGAAACTTTTCAAAAATATGTTCTTTCTATTTTCTTTATTTTCCCTTTAACCAGATTGAGTCACAGCAACGCTCGGCCGGGTACACGTAGATATACAAATTCCTTATAAATAAATTTAACTTATTACGTTTTACAATATAATATTTGAATACGCATTATTTCTCAGTGCCTTTATTAATTTCATTTAAAATAATTTCGACAGATTTGTATTGCTCGCCAATTGGGTGACTTGCTCTTTCTTGTTTTCTGATACTCTCAGGAAGAAACCTCTTAACAACAGGACTAAAATACTCAAGTCTCGTTTGCGATGAATCAGGAGGAGTAGTAAAATAACTAATTGGTAAACCTATGAACAGAAGTGTTAAAGTTCCGATAAAGGAATACCACATAAAAGAAATCCTGTAGAGAAAGAATACATCTTCGTTGGATGATGGAACTGTTGATCTAAAATAAAAAGAAAAAAATGTCAAAAGAATCGCTCACAACAAAAAAAAACAGAAGAATAAAGGTACTAAGTAGGTAAAGTATTATGTAATGTTGTATCATACTCAAATGATGATGAAGTGGAATTGTAGGATGCTTCACAAGTTTCCATCGAGAACGGTTTGGTAGGATATTTCAAAGCTTTATTTGATAAAGCTCTCGAGTTTCCAAGCATCATCCATGTACATAAGCTCACGCTGATAATTGCGCCGATTATAGTACCCTGGAAGTCAGAATATATCTGATTAATCCTTCGCACAGTCATATCTCATGCCTTCTCGAATGCATATAGCATAAGATCAGTTTTTTTTTTAATATTATTTTGGTATTGTTCCATTCCTCGTCATAGCACACCATTCTTCAGTAATTCCCTTTTTATCTATTCGGCTAGATTATGGTATGAATTACTTCTTCACGTGAAAAATACGCCATTTCAAAAAATTAAAGACTTTCAATAAATGCCCATCACATCATTCTTCTTTGGTTTTGTCTACCTTTCCTCCTTTAACTATTTCCCTGATTCTACTTTCTTATTTACATCATTTACAGTTTGATTAATACATAGTATTGTAATTATTTGTTCGTTTATATCGCGTTTAATTTAAATTCATGTTTTTTCGTTTTATATGTATGTACAAATCCAAGCACTATCCTTTCATTGATATCAAATTGCTGTATAAGGCTTTGTTTTGATCAGTGTCATAAGTCCGTTTATTTTCGGTTAGAAGATATTGCTTCTTAGCAATAAGCCCGCTACACAAATACTCTTTAAAAGAAATAAAATATAAAAATAATTATTGTCAATGGTGTTTCTCGTCAGTCAAGCATTCATGGCAATCCGTTCACCATTGGTTTTTGGTCACAGATCAGAAGTTGCGAAAATTAGTCTGCATCTGTCATACGTCATGCCGTTTCGTGTTTTCGTTATATCTATCAACAATTCACTCCGGTTAAAGTGTATCTGTAATGTAGCCTGGTTGAAATTCTCCTATATTTAATATCCATGGTCCACAAATTCTTGAAATGGCGTTGACAGGTGCAATTTTGAAAATACTGGGTCGTCTACCATATGCATAGGTAAAGACGCTCTAACATGCGATTGTTCTGTTCAAAATATGTGCATCTTTGTATTATTTAACAACCTGGGATTTTTAATGGGTGAAAAGCCACAAGACTAATAACTTACCTTGGAGTTTGCCCTTGAGAACATCATGCCCATTATAAATGTGCCTAATACTGCTCCTGAGGAAACGCCAGTAAAGCTAATTGTGATTTCCAGCACACTTCCTAGTTTATCAACCCAAAGTGCCAATAGCATACAGAATATCCCAATAACTACAACCAAGAACTTCATTGTGGTACTGGCCTTATCTTCCGAAGTATATTTCGGAAGCAGAATGCAAAGAAAGTCTTTATAGATGATGCCACAGGCGGTATTCAAAAGAGATGACATTGTACTGAAAAAGACGTATCAACAGTTTACTTGGAAATCAAATTAATTACTTTATAAGTATATTTGGTATGCATAGCTATTAGTCTCAGAAATTGTTTATATTTATCTAGGATGCTGAATAGTTTTAATAATTGAGTCACCGCGGTAGTATTTACCAAGTAAATTTCAAATTATAATTGCTGAATAACGTTACATATTTACTGGCAAAATTAATGTCATTAAAAAAAGTCATATCATTGGAGGACCACTACTGGACTCCGAGAAGGTGAAACTCCTACCACCAAGACAGGTCGTGAGCTACATGACTGATGTAGGTCTTGAGACTGAGCTATGATACAGAAGGAGGTCACAATGGACCTTGTATGGTAGCAGTGACATAAGGGATGCAAGATCCCTTGATATATATATATATTTTTTTAAAGTCATCAAATTTGATCTGAGGTAAAACGTATAACGATAGGTACCTTAGAGCAGCACTAAAAACACCAGCAATAAATAGACCAGGTAATCCAGGGATATTTTTTGTGGTATCCATCACATAATACGGCAATATCTGGAATAAAAATATTTATATTCATAGATAATATGAAAGATTCAATATGGTAGATTCTTGTAATTTACAATGTTT
The DNA here is from genome assembly GCF_059751285.1 of Brachycentrus maculatus. NCBI lineage: Eukaryota > Metazoa > Arthropoda > Insecta > Trichoptera > Brachycentridae > Brachycentrus > Brachycentrus maculatus. The sequence goes on from NW_028280971.1 coordinate 939,708, forward strand.
TTGGGTGGATTGATGTTCAGTTTCTCATTTCAACAATATTTAAAGAGATTTTTTACTTATGCGTACATTATAAGTGTCTCAACATAAGACGACACATCAATCGTATTTGCGATAAATAAAATACCTTAAAATACCTCAAAACACGTGTCATAAAAGATTTTAAGAAATAGTGGTACATTTACTAAGTAAACTACAAACAAAATACATGTTTTGGCATCCCAAGGCTTACTACCTGGCATTTGGCTATCTTAAGCGATTACTTTATACGTTTGTGTAACATTTACCATTCTGCCCATTTAGGAACAACAATAAAACGTTAATTTCTTACAATTATTTCTTTACGATGTATTACCATTATGAGCGTGTCCAAATACTTTTTCATCTCACCAATAGATGTCTCTAGTGAAGTTATAGTGATTCAAGAATGTTTCAAAATTGGTTCATATATATAGAACATCCAAGAATTTGAGTAGTGTGGTTGTCAATAATGGGTAGAATTGGTGAATGGTACATTTGTGTAAAGTGATCACTTAAACCAGCCTTTGACGGTCGTCCAGACTTCCATATTCTTTTTCATCTTTGATGAGATGTCAAAAAAATATTAAGATGTATTATTTTCATTAGGTTTGTTTTGAAACTCTACGTTAAAATAATGAATTTAATCGAATTTAATTCTACATAATTTATCGGTCAAAAACTGAAATTATACCTGGTCCGTCTTTGAGATGACTCCAGCAGTGAGAGGATCACATCCATGGTATCTGGCATACATGATCAAACCAGAAAAGAGACATATCGCCTTAATGCCTATGATGAAGACACTATTTATATACAAAACCCTGAAATAGTATGACAGTAATGTGAAATAAAACTTCTTACAACAACAAAATAGCCCAAATAAATGTTACCACGACAAGGTTCTATTGAATCACTTTTGAATAGCAAAAGCCAATTAAAAATGAAACCGCAAACAATGAAATTGAAATCTTCAGTGCTGTTTTTATACCGTGCATTTTCGTTTGTTATCGTGTATAAAATATAACAATACATTTCTGTGAAACCTCGGACTTTATTTCTAGAATCAAATGTAAAGAGGAATAAAGGATCATGGCTTTTATATCTCCACTAAGGATTGTTAAAATAAAAAAAACTGAAATTACTCCTTAAATGTATGTATGTATCATTCTTAGTAGGTACTTTGTTATTTAAATAATGGCACATTAACTACGCACCACAAAGAATTTATATAAATACTAAAATCACTCTCCAAATCTATATATGTTTCCAAGTAGGTACTAAGTTTTCGAAAATCACATAATTTTTAAAATCATGGGTTAGGTTAGGTTAGGTTAGGTTAGGTTAGGTTAGGTACTAAGTTTAGGTACTAAGTTTTCGAAAAACACATAATTTTTAAAATCATGGGTTAGTTCACAAATTAATACTGAAAAGTAAAAATAAAATAGAATAAATATTAAAGGGATTTTCATCACCTACTGTAGTCGGCTGTCCAAACTTAAAAAACAGTAAGGGACATTTTTTGTAGTACATTTTTTTTTGCATTTTTTGACTAAGCAGAATCTACTTAGTCCAAAAATGCAAAAAAAACTTACTACAAAAAAATGACCCTTACTGTGTTTTGAGTTTGGACAGCCGTGTAACGTTAAGGGGTAAAAAAATTTAATACTGTCAAGGGATAACTAGAGAAGAGTCATTGCATTGATAAGGGTCACAACCCTCAGTAATGAGGACTAAGACGAAGAAGAAAGAATTTTAACGTTTGAAATCTCTATGTAACATAGCGGTTTGCTTCTTTTAAATACGTACATCGCATAACATTTTGGCGAGTTTTACAATAGTTGGCGCTGATTATGAGTTTCATTAAACGGCCACATATTGGAATGCATGCAGTAGGGGAAAATCATTATATTCCATGTCTGTGAGTTACATGCAGTAATAGTTATTTTCATTGTAAAGAAAAAGATATGGGCTAGAATCTATTTACTATTTTATTATTATTATTAATAAAAAATAAATAATAAAAACCTTAAACCAATGGTGCATAGGGCACTACGTCATATAAACGCAGTGTTATCTTGATGGTTTACACATGAAGGAAAGGTGATCAGCCCTCCGCTTCAGGTACCAGTCCAGGGTAATATTGAATAAATATGACAGTGAAAAAATCACTTATATTTATTTTACCCCCCTTGGGAATCGAACCCGGGACCTCCAGAACGGTAGCCGAGCGTGCTTACCATTACACTACGGAGGCGGACATTATTATTAATATTATTATTAACATATTTATAATATATATGTACATGTATACTTTATGCTGGTTGTTCCATATATGACCCAATCTTTTCTCGGTCAAAATACAAATGAAATATTCATCCAGACTATGTTACATTAATATACATATTTAACCTTCGGCTTAATCCGAAAAATATTTTACTCAATCTCAATCTGATGTTAAGAATAGAAAGAAAGAGTATTGATATACGAATATGAAATTAGTGTATTATTTATTGATTCGGCATTAACTTTATGGAATGACATGTTGATTATTTAAAAAAAATTAAACACTTAAATATACCACTTAATTAGTTTCATTTATATATACGACTAGTTTCGAAAACTTACAAATGTTTTCATCTTCATGAAAACATCTGTAAGTTTTCGAAACTACTCGTATATATAAATAAAACTCATTAAGTGGTATATTCAAGTGTTTTATTTTTGTTAAATGATTTTAATGTAAATGTTTTAAAATATATTTAGGGCATGACTTACTTTTTGGCATCTGATAAAGTAGGAACAGATAAGAACCTCTGGATGCACATTTGATTCACGCCCATGGATGATATCCAACCGAATCCCATACCGACAGTTACTGACCAAAATGATATTCTGTTGTACCAACTAGGGTCGAAACTAAAAAAATGGTCACTTCATTACATTAGAACCCTTTTTCACAAATTACATACGATAGTGCAGTTAGTATTGACAGTTTTTAGAGTGATATAGAATAATAAAATGACCAAAGTAAAAAAAAAAATATTTTTGCATTTTACATCTCAACATAAGTGAAATATGGATGTGTGGGTATTTACAGGATTTCTCATAGGCTGGTTAAGTGATCATTTTACACATGTGCAACATTCACCATTCTACCCATGATTGACAACCACACCACTCAATATTTTGAAACTACATTTACTCGTATTATAATATAAATTTCACGATAATTTGTGTGCGAGTTCATTGTTTTCAATAACAAATAATAATAAACCCTTATCCGCACCCCAATGGTGAATAGGGCACTGCGTCATATAAACGCAGTGTTATCTTGATCGTTTACACATGAAGGAAAGGTGATCAGCCCTCCGATTCAGGTACCAGTCCAGGGTAATATTGAATAAATATTGGAGTGAAAAAATCACTTATATTTATTTGACCCCACCCTGGGAATCGAACCCGGGACCTCTTGAACGGTAGCCGAGCGTGCTGACAACATTGTTTTTAACAGCTTTTATTTTTTGTATTTTTTTCCAACTGGTTTCGACAGTCACTTTGTCGTCTTCAGGGATAGATATGTACTATTAAAGAATGGGATGGACAATACAAATCCATCACTGAAGATGACAAGGTTCTTGCGGAAACCGGTTGAAGAAAAGTGATTAAAAACAAAGTTTTAATTTTATTTTAAAACGTTTTATAAAATGTGCCACAAAATATCTGCAAAAAAAACATGAAAACATATTATAGACTTTGATCATTTTATTGGTATATCCATAATGATACTTTAAAGACCATGAAAACCTTTTGCATTATCGTGTATTTAAAATATATAACAATTCTCTTTTACTAACTCGAAGAAATGAATCCTGTCAGTATCTTCAGCTGTTTTCCATATTTTAGCTAATCCTCCTTCGTTTGGAACACCCAAAATCAAAATAGCGATCAGTGCACCATTCATAGTTAAAAACTGAATGGTGTCCGTCCATACAACAGCCTTCAATCCTCCAAGCGTAGTGTAGAATATGCAGACGAAACAGACGATCGGTGTGATATATTTGATATCAAGTCCGCTCACTGCAATGAGGAATCATCTATCAAAGTTGTGCGGTGACTCGTCACTCAGTTACGAGTAGGTACCTAAACATACAAACAAAACCGAAAGGTTGGCCTCACTGGTAAACCAGTCAGGTTGTTAGCCCTGCGTATGGAACGTGGGAGAGTCGATAAAAACCCGCGCGCACGGGAAATCTTTTTCATTCTTCATCACCGTCTAAGACACTTGCCGCCAGCAACCACGACTCTAGCCTGACAAAATTATTGTCAAATAGATTCAGTGATTTCTATTATTCTTCAAAAATAGTTTTAGAGTCCTTATTTATACATTTTTTTAAACATTTAACCATAGATGAGGAAGAATATGGAAGTCTGGGCATTTACGGGGCTTACGACCGTCATAGGCTGATCACTTTACACACGTGTAACATTCACCAAATCTACCCACGATTGACAACCACACTACTCAAATTCTTGGAAGTTCTAAATACTTATACTATCCAATTTTGAAACATTGTACTTGAATCACTAGAATTTTCACTAGAGACATCTATTGGTGAGATGGAGAAGCTTTTATATTGAACAAAAATTATTTTAGTTGTATGTGAGGTCCGAATCCTGGATTATAAATCACATTCATGAAAACGCCAGAAAATATCATTTTCAATTTATTATTTTAGCGTTTAATTTAATCATAATTATATTTTCTTATTTATATTTTATTTTACAATCTTCTGTATGTGTCATGTTACTTACCGCTGACGACGAATATAACTTGAGAGTAATTATCCTTGTCTTGGACAACTCTAAACAGCGCCTCGATGGTCCTGATCCCCGTCTAATCTCGTATATTCCGGAGCCAAGAGATCTGTCTTCTGTCCACACCTCGTCGAACCTCTATTTTACCTTTTATGACTAGGTGCAATAGCTCATACTTCTTTCCTTTTAGCACATACCCCAGATAGGACACCTTTCGGACATTGATATCAGTCAGCAACTGTCTCCCTGTTTTTGCTCTTTGGAGCACATTAGCGTTTATGACTTTGAATAAATAAATTTTGATCTGTGATCAAGTAAGTACGTTTTCCATGTACTTAAAGTAATTTTCAGGCGAGTCTAAGAGAGCTAGGTATTCTCACATCACATCACACATAGAATATTTAACACTCCAGTTAGATTTTTATAAAACAGTGGTATTTAAATAAATTGATTTATTTTACCTAAATTGAAAGCCAGGGCTGGAACGTACATTACGACAGGAATAGATAAAACGAATCCAAGAAGGCATAGAAATGACACCATCAGACGAACACTCTTGTCAAATCTGTACTCCAAATATTCAAAACTGGAAGTCACTTGGAGTTCGTAGAAAACTGAAACAAATTCTTCATATGAAAAATGCACCATCTTTGATAATTTAAAAAAAAAACACCTCACACATCTCTATGTATCCTTGGAACCCTATCTGTCCATCATATCGTTCTTCTTTGGTTCTTTTACATCACCCTCTCAACTCCTTAGCTGCTTCCTACATCCTACATTTGCCTTCCTTGTTTTAATCAATTGATAGTTTCGTTAATACGTAAAGTTGTACATATTTCCTAATTTATTTTGCGATTATTCGGAATTTGTTTTTTCTTCTTCGTTTGTACTCAATTTGAAATGGCTGAATAAGGTTAAAATATTGACCAGTATCTCAAGTCTATTTTTGGTTAGTTGGCATATATTATTACTTAGGAATAAGCCCACTAATGTAATATTAATAACCAAATAAAGTAACATATTAAAATTGTAAAAATATGTACGATATAGAATGTCAGATCACTTCTTCTAATCCTTATCTCCACATAATGTTGCATAAGGCACTGCATTGTGTAGAAGCATTGTTATCTTGATTATTAAATACACGAAGGAAAGGTGATCAGCTCTGCGCTTTTGGTACCAGGGTAGTATTTAATAAATATCAGAGTGAAAAATCACTTAAATTTCATTTCAACCTCCCTGGGAATTAAATTCGGGACCTCCAGCACGGTAGCCATATGCGTTAACTAATATTACGGAGTCAAACGAATAGTTTTGTTTTTTTCTCCATTTTCTTCAAGATTGGCATATGAATAATGCAAACTTCGAGATGAACAGTTGTTATCAGATTGTACATGTGTGCTTCTATATTAGGAGTACGTTCATTACATATTTGCTCATTGCAACACTAGCCCACAGTAGTTTAAAAATGTAGTATTTACAGCCGTATCGCAGGCTTCATGACACGTAGATAAGTGTTGTTTATTACGATAGTACAAAGAAAATTATTCATCATGCCACAAGAAAGAAAAATCGGTTATAATATACATATACGACTCCTATTCATGTTGCAACGTTTGAAGTATCGCGTTCTATAATTGTATCGAGTTACGAGAAACTTATAAAACTATTGCGTTATTTTAAGGAGAAACTAGCAAACTTCAAATTCAGAATGCGAACGGCTGCGCTAGAGGTCGGACGTGTTTTCACGCGCAATTAAAAAAATAAAGTTGAAATTTTATTTTTATTCCTCTCTTTTTAATATTTTTTTCATTTTCAAAATCATATATTTGGTCGTAGAGAACTTGAACATATTTTAAACCAGGCGATCACCATGGATCTTCATCGAAAGACATCTAGAGGAAGACCAAAAAATTCATGGATGCTGCAAAAACAGAGCATGATTAGAGTTCTATTCCCAAGAGGGTGAAAATAATCATTAGTGATTTTTAGTTTGATATTTATTTAATATCACCTTGGACTGGTACCTAAAGCGCAAGGCTGATCACCTTTCCTTTGTGTATTTAACGATCAAAGTAACACTGCTTCTATACGATGCAGTACCTTATGTACCATTGGGTGCTAATAAGGGTTAGAAAAATAAGAAGCACCATTGGGTATAGATAAAGGGCAGAAAAAGGATTTTAAAGTTTGACATATTTTCTTTAATCCTGAAAATATCACAGCAATGAAAATTTTCTGAGATCCTGGAATTACATTTTTTTTTAAATCTTGTGTCAATTTCCACAAGGGAAAGCATAAATGATTGCAGTTTTCATTGAAAATAGAGAGAGTCAGATAGTTATTCGTATTTCCTTTATCATTTTCTCACCTCGTGTTTTTCCGTGGCTGTCGAATGACATAAACTTATTTCAATGCTTTATTTATTATTTTTTAAACCCTTATCCACACCCATGGTGCATAGAGCACTGCATCATATAAACGCAGTGTTATCTTGATCGTTAATACATGAAGGAGGGTGATCAGCCTTACGCTGCATGTACCAGTCCAGGGTGATATTGAATAAATATTATAGTGAAAAATCACATGTATTTATTTGACCCCCCCCTGGGAATCGAACCCGGGACCTTCAGTACGGTAGCCCAACGTGCTGACCATTACACTACAGAGGCAGACATTTAATATCTTATTTATTAATACAAAACATTTTGAGTGTTTGATAATGTCATAAGAAGACGAAGCGCGTCACATATACATAAATAAATGTAAAATTCAATCCAACAAACTTTGTTTTATTTTGGATATACTTATAACCCAACAATACAAAACATTTTTACTTTAAAATGTTGTTTTTTAAGAAAAACAAGATTTGTTTTATTATTATTTAATAATAAATTACCAGGTAGAAAAGCTTTTCCAATGATGACTGCCGCAATGATTCCACCAACACAAGAAGCAGCATATTGAGTTCCATAAGAGTAGACTTCGGCTGGCATTCCTAGAAGCGTGATGGCAGAAACGTAGCTGAAAATATAAATCAATTTTAATATCAGTATTTTCATTAGATATTAATATATGCAGAATATTTTCATTGACCTCGTTTTTTAAGACTCAACATACTTTTTATTACTTTTATTCAGAATTCAATTTGTTTTTGATGAACGAGTGCTTACTTTGTGATTTTCCATTTTATAAATAACAAAATTACGATTTAAAAAAAACTTTATTCCTATGTGGATCGGTTCAAAGCAATTAGTTTCTTCTATAGGAATAATGAAAACTAAGAACTACCTACACAAAAAAAATTATTATATTTGAGAATGAATCTTTTTGCTTCAAAATAATTCATATTATATATAATAATAATAATAATTTGGATAATTTGTATAGCGCCATTTTTGTAAAATAATACCTCAAGGGCGCTTATAAATACATGGATAATAATAATAATAATAGGATGACGATGATAATGATATACAAATAAATAATAATAATAAATGCGTCGTCACTCGGTCTCGGGCCGTCGAGTCTGGAGCGGGGAAAGGATGAGCCGACAAATTAAAACGCCTTCCTCTTGATCCCACGGGCTGGAGAATGGTCAATTATATATTTTGCTTTAATTTACATTTGACTATGCATCCTACAATGTTGTATATATACGTATTATAACTGCAGTATATTAATTACAACTAAAGTTCACAATTTTATCCTAATTGAATACAGATGCTTTTGTTTTTTTCTTTGTTGGTAAATATCACTATATCTTAAGATCTGTTGTGACACGTATTTTAATGTATTCAGCATCCTTGGTTGATTCCGAATGCATCAAAACACTTGTAACAATAGATTTTAAGAAAAAGTGGTATTTACTAAGTAATTTAAAAATTGAAAATAGAATAATATTACCGCAATGTGACTATCGAATGTAATAATGAAAATATTATTTTTCTGTTAAGTTGTTGCGTTAAGGTGTTATAACTAACTATTATAGTAAATACATTTTCATATCACTCACTTCTTTCAACAACGTCATTTATCAAAAATCGTCAATTTTCAGTTGTGCGTGTTTTCAGAATGCCCAGAAAATATACTATATCCCAGCAAAAGCGGCATATTTTTAAGTTAATATTTACCCGCTATAGGGCAGAAAGTGTTGTTTTTGCAGTTCGAAGAAAAGATATTGTTTAATTATTTTTTTTAAATATACTAAATATGTTTCAAATAGAGAAAAAACATTTAGGTTTTACCTAAAAAGATCTGTTGCACAGTAAAAAGTTCAATAAGTGGCTTGATATTTATTTTTAATACATTTTATTATATTTTTAAACTTTGAAAACGATCTCCTGAAAAATCAAATTTTTTGATATACTATATGACGTTGTTGAAAGGAGTGAGCGACATTTTAAATGTGTTTTAACAGATAATGGTTGTTTTAGGGATTCATAATTGTCAAAGGAATAATGTAACATATGATACGTTGAGGGATAATATAGATTCTATATTCTCTTCTGACATTTTTTTAAAAATCTGGGTGACATACGCCTTAATCGATTAATCTGAATCATTTTTTGCAGAAAACCCCCAGTAATCCTAAGCCCATATGGCGTTCAAATGGTTTTTTGCAAGACCCTAAGTCTGTGAGTGGTTTTAGAGTAGTGAAAATTCACTCAAATACATATACTGTAAATCAAATATAATTTAATGGCACACTTTACCTGGCTGATAAAGAAACAGCCACTGGAAATACTCTCATGTTTCTGCCGCCCAAGAGATAATCATTCGCTGTATTCTGCGTCTTGTAGATTCCAAAGTAGACTCCAATTAGGGTGGAGACTACCAGCATCCCAGTGAAAAGGGTGTAATCCAGGGCAGAAAATGTTAAGTACTCCAATTTCATGATATTTTTTCCAACTCCGTCGGCATCGAGGCTCGCCATTTTTATTTTTGGCTGATATGCTATTTTCTTTTAAAATATATTTAAATTAAAACAGGATACAATGAATGATTGGCTTAAAAATAATTTTTGGAGCTTACCATAGAACTATTATATTATCTTTGGCATTTCAACATAGATGAAGAAGAATATGGAAGTCTGGGCATTTACAGGACATAGTGCCAGCGAGTGTTTTTGCCTAGAATTTTCACTCAGAAATTATATGAAATCATAGTAACTTTAAACATAAAAAGAGTAAATCCACTCACGAGTAGGCAAAGGCTATAAAACTTAAAAAGTTGAAGCCTGAGTAGGGTCATGACAAGCGGTGTTGCATAAGCCGTAGCTAGATTTCAGAGCGAGTTGGATTTTAGGTAATTGAAAAAAACGGACTTACTCCGTCATAGTCTGGTTTAAGTAATCACTTTACCACACTACTCAAATTCTTCAAACTTCTAGATATATTATAAATATCATACTCGTAACGCTGTATGCGCGAGTTCACTAGAGACATCTATGGTGGGATAAGGAAAGCTTTTATGCGTGAGTGTTACACGTGTAGATCTTTTAAACCAGCCTATGATGGTCGTAAGCCTTGTAAAAGCCCAGACTTCCATATTCTAATAATAACTCCTAATTGGATATAATTTAGATTTGTGAACAAGTATTTGGACACACTCAAAATGTTGATCTATTATCATACTATAATATATGTAAATATATGCTTAAAATTTCAGTTTAGTACTGGCATTGTACACTACAAAATTAAGAAGTAAAAAGTCGTACAAATGGCCTCTTTTTTGGCAAGTCCATATTTTTAGTAACCTACCTGATTCGTTTTCAAAAATCTTGTTCACTTGATTGAGTTAGATATGTATGTCAGCAATTTGAGATTGAATCTAATCTCGTACTTAATACAAATACTACTCAGACACATGCTCCATCACTAGAGACGTACAACAAAATAGTAAATATATTATGGTATTATCTTCAACACTCTCTTAACACCTCACGGATAGGATGCTTTGTTGAGTGTATACAGGGTGTATTAGTAAGTAATGAAAAAGAAATTTTAATGAATAACTCGGTAACTAAGGAAAAAAAATATTTTACATCTTCTTTTTGTAGTTCCTAGGGATCTGTTTGTGCCTCCGTATGTCGCTCTTGGGATGTTGACTCCCAGCTGTCTTTCCATATTTTCGGAGGTCTGCCTGGGGGTCTGCGTCCTTCGGAGTTACCTTGAAGGGCCATACGTTGAAGTCTGTCTTCTGACATTCTGTTTATATGTTCATTCCAGTATCGATATCCTCCGTCTTACACATGCTCCGGATGTCGGTATTTCTTACTCGGTCTCGCAACGTGTTTCCGTTTATGGATCGGAGAGTCTTCATCTCGGAGGTTCGAAGTCGAGATTTTGTTCTGGAAGTATCTGCTCTTGCCTCAATCCCATAAGTGGCTATTGGTCGAACACATGTTTTGTATATTTTCATTTTACTTTCTATTTTCATGTGTTTGTTCCTCCACACCGAGTTTCTGAGGCATCCGGATATAACTGTAGCCTTGTTTATTTGTTTTCGAGTCCAACAAAAATATAACAATGATTAATGAGTTTATAGAATAAAATAAAAACTTTGTTTTAAATACATTTTTTGTCACTTTTCTCAAACTAATCTAAAAATCCACTCATCTTCAAGGAGATAATAATATTCTTATCGTAATCGGTTGGATAAAGGTACCAAAAATAAAAAAAAGGTTTAAAAGAGTTAAAAATGGTGTAAAAATGTTGGTTTTATTTCATGAAGTTTTATAAAATGTGCCACAAAGTATCTGCAAAAAATATATTTCTAGTCTTACGTCGGGGGGACCCGACACGACACTTAAAGAAGAAGAAGAAGTGACATTTAATATTTTTATCTTTCCGCTTCGTCACTGTGAAAATTGCTGTGGCCCAAAACAAATTAAAAAAACAGAAAAAAATTGTGACGGGGTGGGAGAGGGGTAAAATTTTGAGGTTATATGTTCCGAAAGGCGATTTTTTTTAATCCTTGAAGAAAGAGTGCTTGTTGAGTCCAGTGTCAGTGTTAAAATATTGGAATGTTGGCTTTCCCCATTGATCTACCCTAGATCGCCATTGATTTCTCCTTGCTTTTCAGATACCATCACCAAAAGGTCTGGTGGTGTCGAATAGGGAGAGCTAGGTGGCCATTTCGAGATGACACTTCCCCGATATAAATGACGAAAAATTGTCACAAAGCAATTTAATCATTTCCGCCCTCTTTTTAGCGTATATCGCTTCATTACAAATTGTACTGTCTGTCCTTCACGCACTTTAAAAAATGAAAGCGAATGGAGAAATGTCACGAAATACAAAAATGACTTACGCTTTTATCGTTCACTTAATTTTTGCTCTTCCTGTATTACATCTACCTCTGATTATTCTAGATCCGTCCAGCGCTTCTTAAACTTTGGTATAATACTCAATATTGTCATGTTCTTCGTATAAAACAAGGGCCTATTCAAAAAGGTTCAAAATATCACCTACGAGTGAAAGTTTTGTACCGTCCAAAACTCGACACTTTTTCAGTTTTTTATGTTTTAAATGCGCTTTTCGAATATATGATAATACAGTTCAAAAACTTACAGCAACTTGTGATATCAGTTTAGTTAATCAATTCATTTTTATCAGACGTAGAAAGAAAGTGTCAGTCCAAATTTAAAAGCGCAATTCATTGATCTGCAAAATCACTGTAAAGCCAAAATGATATTCAATTCAATTCAATTCTATTTATTTAATAAAAAAATAATATATACATTACAAACAATATTCAAGGCGTATATATTATAATAAAAGTAAGCAATAAGACTTAAAGGTGTAGAAGAATCCCGCTTCGGAAAACTCCTTCGGACACATGGAACAGATCAATATCCAATGTGATATTGTTCAACATAGCGGTAGCTCTTCCTGCAGGCATAACCATCGGCAGGTTGGTCCTGTGTATAGGAATGTGAAACAATCTATGCCGACGCTGTCTGAGGTAACTATCGGGAACATACAGACCAATGCTCTGGATAATTTCAGGATTATCGATCATACCGCGCAACAATCGATAAAAATGCGTAATCAAATACACTATTTATTATATTAATTATATTAAATACGATATTTAATCAATGTGGTTATATTGATATTTGGATACGTTCTCGTCATCAATACTCTCTTCGGAAGAATTAAAATTACCTATACTTAAAAGCCCTCCATCTTCGTATGTAGTTGAGAAGGGTTTTAGTGCAGTAATGCATGTATATATTTAAAAAATCACAAAATCGATTACAAATAACCGAAAGAGGAGATTTGAGAATGTTCTTAACTAAACTTTAGCCAAACATAACGAAATTGGCGCAATCTCATGAGGCCCAAGGATCTCGTTCACTTTTTTTTTAAATAAAAATATTATTTGTAATTGTTTTATAATACACGTTTTAAAAAAATTAACAAGGTGTTTTATTTTGTACTTCGCAATTTTTTTTTATTTGGAGTAGGAAATCCATTGCATAAAATACATACAGGTAGGTAGGTAGTGGGTATGTAAATACATACATTGAGAAAAGTGTTTTTTTTTTTTTTTTGGGGGGTGCCTTTGATAATTTTACTGTGGAAAAGGGGGCGATTCTTTCAAACGGGTTAAGAATCACTGGTTTACAGCTACAAACTTACTTCTCATTCTTATACACATATATTATATTATCTACTTGCGAATAATTCACATTTGTGAAACTGAATCCAAAAATAAATAAATACACAAAAAAGAGTGCACGCAGGTACCCGGTACAAAAATATGGATGGCTGTTTGCCTTTCAATCTAAAAAAGAAATATGTTTAAATTTGCTTGATGTGACATCTAGCGATTTATGTAGGAACTATAATGTACATGCTCAACAATTACACCTTACTTACTGATTTTGAATAAAGCTTCATAAAAGTGTCGTTAGATGGCATTAGAGCTCAATAGCTTTGTTTTACAACCGATCGAGATCACTTTATTTGATGTAGGTAATATTATTGATGTACCTACCCTTTTTCGCGAGTATTGTTTGCTGGTAAAATTTAATGAAATCTTTTAGTTTTTTTTATTTTAAACTCTTTATTGATATTTCACATGACCCCATTTTTCTACTCGACTGTAAGAAATTACTTAATAAGTTTCTAACCATATTAATAAAACAGTAAATCAGAATTTCTTAATAATTTTTTCTTCATATTTCTAATAAACCTTATCTGCACCCAATGGTGCATAGGGTACTGCATTGTATTCACGCAGAGTTATCTTGATCGTTACTTACATGAAGGCAAGGTGATCACTCTTGCTCTTCAGAGACCAATCCGGGGTAATATTAAATAAATATTATAGTGTAACTTATATTTATTTTCACTCCCCCCTGGGAGTCGAACTCAGGGCCTCCAGCACAGTGGCTAAACACGCTTACCATTATACAACGCAGGTGGACAAAATGGCTTATATATTGTACATTTATGGTATCAAAAATGTTCATATATAAAAGTTTATAATTTTATTGGGATGCAATTAGAAAAAAATATGTAAAAACAAACACAAAAATATTTTTTCTCTTTTATTATAAATAGGATATCTGATATAAGAAGTACATTGCATTTTAAACTAACTAACTAACTAACCATCACGCCGCTTCCCCGCAGGGGTAGGCAGAGAGATTAGAGTGCCACACCACTCTGTCCTTGCAAACATTCTTCGCCTTTTCCACGTTCATGCATCTCCTCATACATACCCGCCGATTGTTACGACTCCTAACCTGACCACTTTCAAGTATTTGGCATACCTGATCGTGCTATGTTTTTCATTGCATTTTAATTGAAGAAAAGAAATAAACAATTTTTTTCTATAGTATGTGTCAGGGAAACATTTTTTTTTTCATTTTAATACGTTACTCAGGAAAAAATAATTGTAATGATATTGTCTGAGACATTTGATCGCTTCAACATTAAATCATAATGTTTTTTAATTGATTTTACGTTTCAAATTTTTAATAATTTAAAGGTTAAGAAGTCCGATATATAAAACATTTATGTCAATTAGATTTAATATAATATAATAATAAACCCTTATCCGCACCCCAATGATGCAAAGGGCACTGTGTCATATAAACGCAGTGTTATCTTGATCGTTTACACATGAAGGAAAGGTGATCAGGCCTCCGCTTCAGGCACCAGTCCAGGGTAATATTGAATAAATACTAGAGTGAAAAAATCACATATATTTATTTGACCCCCCCCCCCCTGGGAATCGAACCCGGGACCTCCAGCACGGGCAGAAAATGTTGTTTTTGTATTTCGATGAAAAGGTATTGTTTAGTTATTTTTAAAAATATAATAAATATTTTTCAAATGGAGAAAAAACCTTCATGTTTTACATAAAAAGATCTGTTGCATAGTAAAAAGTTCAGTAAGTGGCTTCATATTTATTTTTAATACATTGTATTATATTTTTCAACTTTAAAAACGTTTTAATAGATTTATATTATCCACTGACACTTCGTGATGGAATTGCATTTTAATATATTATTATATTAAAACCAATATTTTTAGCTTTTCCACTTTATTTTTATTTGACCAGCGACCGGGTTTCGTCGTTACCGACGTCGTCTGATGATGTCGGTAACGACGAAACCTGGTCGCTGGTCAAATAAAAATAAAGTGGAAAAGCTAAAAATATTGGTTTTAATCTAATAATATATTTAAAAACGTTCTCCTGAAAAATCAAGTTTTTTTTATTTATAACGTTCTTGAAAGGAGTGAGCGATATGTACATTTTTTTAAACTTTGTAACAATTAAAATTTCCGATGACGAAATAAAATATATTTTAATAAATCCTTTAGCAATAAATACATTTTACATTTGCTAATATTAGTTTCTGTACATACATAAATATCAAAATATTTTTACACATTCAATAAAATTTTGCTTAACCTAAAAAATAATTAACTTATGTACAAATATTATATAAATCTACATTGGGTATATGTATTAGGTTTATCACTGGGTATACTTTGCCCTTTTATTATTATATATACAAACTAATTAAAAGATAACATAGTTATAATTTTATTTACAAAGTTGAATCACTGGTTAATTTGCCAAAAATTATAGTAAGGTACTACTTAAGTAAAAAGATCACACGAAAATAATAAAACAAAAGAATCGTTTTAAATGTTTTGAAGACAAAATTTGCAGAATCAGTAACAGAAAATATAAAAAGGCATAATGTTGAAATAAAATCTAGCTTAATTAATTATTTATATAAGGCACAAGATTCACGAAGGGTGGGGATAATTTCGAAGGATTTAGTATCACAAGAACGAATTTATTGGTAAAAACCTTTTGAAAGTAATGAAAAAAAGGCTTGTTATACTATAACCGACGATTTAAAAAGCTATGTTACTTTAAATTTTGTATTCATAATTTACATTTATTAACGGATTTTTAGACAAAATACTTTATAAAAGAAGAGATAGTATTTACAATATTTACAAAATATAGTATTTATTAAACAGTTTCTCATCAAAGTTTCTGAGATCAAGAATTGCTTAAGATTTGACGACTTAGATAATTTACAAAAAGTTAGCCAATAGCATTGTACAAAAGACAGTGAAATGAAAATTTGACAATTTGGTAGCCGAGCTATCGGTATTCATAGCCAATATTCTGAAGTCATAATTACTGTAAGCATCATCGCTATACAAGGGACTACTCAAGATATCTCTCAAGCTTTCTGAATAGGATGGCAAGTCTTGGCATTGAACCAAAGGAGGCTGGTAAGCGGTGGGTCTTTCCTTCGCACTTCTTCTTCTATTGTCCGTGTCAGCTTGTCCCATGTAGAGCAGAGGTGATCCCTGGAAATCTATTTCCATCTTCATGAGTTCGTACTCAATACTTGGGACAACCAATCCCAAGGTTTTACAGCCATGGGTGCTGGACATTTCTCGTGGAATTCCCAATTTCCAGGGACCTAATCCGCAATCTAGGTCTTTTTCCAAGTGGTTCATCATATGAGGATCAAATACTGTGAGGGAAGCTCTTTCTAAATGGAAGTCCACTTCAGAAGCACCGGGTAGGTGAGGGTTTGATTTTCCTTTCTTGAAGTGGCCAGCTGCAGTGACAGAGAAACTTGTACCAGAACAGATGGTGTCAGAATAAAATTTGTATTCTACGATCCAAGTGTTGTCCCCTGAGTAAAATTTGAAATGTCTCGTTAAATATAGCCCCATCGGTCTGTTTTCACAAGTCAGAGAAACCCATTCGCCAGCAAGATATAGCGGTAATGTGGGTTTCGTCATCAAATATGGAGGAGACTTTTCGTTTGCAGCTGAAATTGTTGAGCAAACGGGGCAATGGTGAAAGATATCTAGATTTTTCTTCAGAACCTTTTCACTCATTTCTTCCTTTACGTTCTTGGATGACGCTATGGAGTCTATATGCTCAATTTTTCCTGCATCGAAGTGGCCGACAAAACTCTTTTCAAATACACGTCCCCTCGCGTCTTCCACCCCCTTCGAGTCGAGGTTAAGTAAAGATTCGCTACGGATGAGGGAGTCACTTTCCAATCCGAAGGTATCAGCAAATGATGTATCAACTTTAAGTAAAGGTACTTGGTATGATGTGGGCTTGTATGAAGCTCTTCCGTCAATCCTTGAATGTATATCTCCTAAAAGCAGCTCTTGCCGGTAATGAGAAACTTCGTAGTTACTATCAGTTCCAATTTTGATTTGGACTTTGTAATGTTGCAATTCGTGGAAAACCAACGAAATGGAGTTGAGACAGTTGAAACTAGAAGTATGACCTGCTTTAAACCCTTTTTTGTTGTGCATTTTTTGAGGGAATTCTTGCCCATTGGCTGAGGTAGTAAATGGTCTCAGATTGGGAGTTGTAGATTCATCGGCTAACTTGAGGATAAGGTACTCATGGAAAGGCAGCCATCTTTTTCTAGCAATACCTGAAACAACATATTAAAAATGAGTTATCGCTTATTGTTTTTAATGAACACACTTACAAATCATTTAATAAAATAAGTTAATCAAGCTGATAACCATTCCCTTTTATCAGGTCAAGTGTTAGGGTGTCCTCAGTGTATATATTTTTTTTTAAGTAGTATTACATAAAGTGAACGATGAATTATAAGGAGAGGGTTAAAGTCTAATGAGTCTAGTCTACTCTCCTGTTGTAAGACATGACCCCACAAGAGAAACCTCTAAAATTTTGAGATATAGATCTTGGGAGAATAAAAAAGCGTTGGAAGACCTCAAAAAGATGGTTCGGCGACATAGCCGCTGTGGGAGAGGTAGAAGCTGGTTGCAAACAATAACAGATCGGAAAAAAAATAAGGATATGGGAGAAGCCTATATCCAGCAGTGGAGGTCAGAAGGTTAAAGGAGATTTTTCCATACCACAAAGTTAACAATGGTTTTAAAATACAAAATGTATTATAACAATTTGATTTACATGGTAAAAAGTGACGAAATCTCACCTGGGCAAGTGGAGAATATCTTGGCAGCAAGCTGCTGCGCAACTGCTGCTGTGTGAGGGACCAGCCCAACTCTGTACAAGGAGTATTGTCCTCCTTCGCGGAGACGTCCTCTCGCTACTGCCGTGTACACTGGACTGGAGCAAGACGGATCCGCGTAGTAGTGTTGGACCAGCCTGAATGTGGAGTTGGCGTGGAAGGTGTACGAGCGCAGCAAGAACTCTGGACCAGGGCGGGTCTCGCATCTGAAAAAACAGATAAAATAAATCAGTTTATTATTCACGACATTTTAAGTGTTCAAACACTTGTTCGCAAATCTAAGTTTCTCCACATAGGATATATAAGAAGTAATAATTGGGTATCTATGTATATATGTTTGAACTCGTATGTACCGAGGAATGAATAAAGGGATATGCGGATTTTTCGGCACACGAATTTTGGGCACAGATTTTTGAACATTGATTACTCAGCATTTTTCATGCACAATGTCTAGATTTTTTGCTTAAAACATAATAACGTCAATATTATTGTCCCGTGTTCAATGTAGCATTCTAATTTAATTTAGTCCAAAAGTCGTATTTTTTTCAATTCTGAATATTATGTTTCCAGCAGTACATAAAGTTAGATTTGTTTATTAAATAAAGTATATTTGTGGCCATATTTAAATTATACACATTATGTATGTGCGTAAAAATATTGTGCGCAGTATAATTTGTCCCAAAAAAATGTGTGGAATAATCCCTTGGAGCAAAAAAAAATCACCGAACAGACTATAAAGTGCAAGTGAATACACGTATATTATATTCTTATATGAAGGCGGATTTTTATGTAAATTATGTGAAAAAATATATATTATAGTGCATTATTCATTACAAAACATGAGATGATGTTAAATATTTTGATCATGTATTTACTCTTTACATAAATCGTACGAGTGACTGGAATATACAAAAGGTTCAGAATAATAAGGCATTAACTTAAATATAATAAAATTTTAATAAAATAAAAAATCTCAAATAAAGAAAAAAAAATTATTGGTCAGAAGTTTTGGTATATTATGTTCGAAGGTCTCATAAGAATTTTTAATTTAATATTTTTTTATGTATGATAAAATCAATAGGTAGATACTATGTAACGGTTAAAATAAGTTTTTGGCTTTTTGTTTTTTTTTTTAAATTTAATCGGATTCAACAACCGTCATGCCTAAGGTGATCTTACCAGCTCGCAACTAGCGCACTAAATTTGGCGATCGTGCTTTTGCTGTTGTGTGATCGATGACATGAAATGCCCTTGAATGCTTACTTAATAAATTAGCAAAATAGCGAACCACATGGATAAGACATAATACTGTATAAGACACCCATGCCTGCTTCTTACGATTGCAGAAGGCACAATTTATAGAGATACAGACGAGTGGAGGATAGATATGGGTGGAGACTGACCATGAAAGAAGCAAAACAATCATCACAAAGATTGAAACTTAAGATTTTTTGGTAATTTACGCATATAGCGGCATTTTCGTAAATATAGAAGTTATTTTTCATTTTATTTTTTGTCATCTCAACATAGAAGAACATCTTCTTCATCTATGTTGAGATGTAAAAAAATAATGTAAAAAATAAGTATATTTAGTACAGTGATAAATTTGCAAGTATGTAACAATAATACTATGGTTCGCTGACTTCATATTACCTCAATCGTGCTTAATAACTTATAAATAAAACGATAAAAATAATAATGCACTAATTTATGACTTGGCCTCTTATAGTTCTGGTTCCACGTATTGATTGTCGAGTCTAGACTTTTTCTGGCCATAAAAAACTAGACACGAAGCTCGTTGGTTTTTTGTTATTATTTTTTTTATTATTGAGTTAATACAGCGCTAACTGATTGAAATGACAGGCGGTGCCTAGTCTTGTTAGCATATAAAATATTATGAATGCTCGTACGACTTGACCCTTTGTTGCTGTGTTTACCCACGATTGGTCGAGCTCCATACCACACGTCGTTACACACCGAACCGGTGACCTCCGTATAAACACAATCTTTTGATTGATCACCGATGATTGATTTAGAGCTGTTACAAAAATGATTTTTTAAATTGGATCCGGTCGAAATGATTCTTTTGCATATTTACAATTGTATCGCCGACTCGTAATGGCTTTATTTCCATCGAAGATCATCATGATGAGTGAATGATTTCATGAGAAATATTCGATTAATCCGTTCACTACGGTCAAAGTTGCTAAATACAAGTGATTTCATGAGAAATATTCGATTAATCCGTTCACTAGGGTCAAAGTTGCTAAATACAAGTGATTTCATGAGAAATATTCGATTAATCCGTTCACTAGGGTCAAAGTTGCTAAATACAAGTGATTTCATGAGAAATATTCGATTAATCCGTTCACTAGGGTCAAAGTTGCTAAATACAAGTGATATCATGAGAAATATTCGATCAATCCGTTCACTAGGTCAAAGTTGCTAAATACAAGTGATTTCATGAGAAATATTCGATTAATCCCTTCACTAGGGTCAAAGTTGCTAAATACGTATTTTTTGCGTTATCTCTTAAAAATTGCATACTACAATACAAATATTTATATTCTTAATCTCATCCTTAATGAATCCAAATGGTGCATAGGGCACTGCATTGAATTAATGCAGAGTTACATTGATCACTAATATCTTCGAAGCAAGATGATCGATTCTGAGGTTAAATTATATAAATGCATATGTGCATATACATAGATGCCATTATTAGGAAAGAATGCAAGGCTGAGGTGAGCATTATCGATCAAATTAAGAACAGTGTGTTAAGATGGTTTGGACATGTGGAACAAATGAGTGAGGAAAGAACGGTAAAACAAATTTCTGAGGCGAATGTTATTGGAAAACAGAGCAGAAGAAGACTGAGGAAAACTTAATAATCAGGTATGTCAAATATTTGAAATCCGGCGTGGTCAGGAGACGAAATAATCGGCTAGTATGTAGAGGAGATACATGTGGAAGATGCGACGAATGTTTGCTGCAAAGACAGAGTGGTATGGCGTTCTATTCTCTCTGCCTATTCCTGAAGCTTCGTGAAGGTAAATTAGTTAGTTTTCATAAGTTACATCGACTAATCGGATATCCAAACTCAAAACACAGTAAGAGACATTTTTAAGTAGAACGTTTTTTTTTGCATTTTTGGACTAAGTAGATTCTACTTAGTCCAAAAAATATATATACTGCAAAAAAATGTCCCTTACTGTGTTTTAAGTTTGCACAGCCGTAATCCCATATATACTAGATTTTTTCGTGATTGGTTGGTACCTTGAAATTAATATTTAGAAAATTGTAAGAAAATATCGAGTTACAAATTATCAAGAGAATTTGATATGATCAAAACTACACCGATTTCCGAAAACATCAATCACAAATAAATATTTATAAGTCATCTGTAAAATATACATTCACGTGTCCCCGATATATTCCCAAGATCAGTCCAGATAGGGCAAAGTATGTAAACTAACCCCGTCCCAGATAAAATGAAATAAATATCGCTGCGGAGAACCACACGCCACAAAAAATAAAGATAAATATCGTCCCTTGTCAAAACAAAAAAGTGACAAGTGATTTAGGACCCACGCTCTTAAAGGAAAAGAAAAATGTCATAACGTATTTGGTTAGATGAAAATCCGTCATAAACGAAGTGTAAAGCAAACCGAGGTTCATAAAAGAGCAAGAAACTTGAGACGCTAAAAATAAACACCTATGTGGAACGAAAAGAAGCATATGGCTTTGAAAGGGGTGGAGAGTTTCGTTATTCATTAAAGGATTGAATGGAGCGCAAACAATAATTTATGCCGAGGTGTCGGGTTGTGTATTGGATTGCGACGCCATTTTATTGTCAAGCCTTTTATTTACTCATTTTGGCTTTTGAAGTTCAAAGAATATTACTAAAGCTTTTTTACGTTTTTTTTTTATTTCTGGAATGTGTTCTAGTTGTAGGTATTGAAATGAAGATAGGTGTCGTACGATTTGTCGCATTGTAAATACATAATAATATGTACTTATAATCACGCATAGAATGAGTGCAGAAAGGATAAATATACAAATTTGTGGAGCGAATGTGATTGGTAATAGGAGCAGAAGAAGACCGAGGAAAACTTGGCACGATCGAGTATTACAAATACTTGAATTATTGAAATACTTGAACTTATCGGCGTGTATGTATGAGTGTGGAAGATGCGAAGATTGTGCCCAAAGACAGATCAGTGTGGCGTTCTATTCTCGCTGCCTACTCCTCAGGGAAGCGGCGTGATAGTACGTTAGTTAAAATAATAGTAATAACATTTGGCTAATTTGAATGGGACACATTTTTACAAAAAAATTGCTTCACGGGCGCTTTGCATTTTCTATATCTTATGCTACTTCTACTACTGCCTTCACGCTGTTTTCCTTAAGGGATAGGTAAAGAGGATGAAACGTCAAATTCTTCTATCCTGACGTTTCCTTCACGTCCGTACATCTAGTCATACATGCCTTCCGATTACGTAGACTTTTGACACCACCAGATTTTAGGTTCTGATTGATCTGGTTGTACCAAGTTCAGAAAAATGGAGATATATTTATTGGGGGAAAGGGCTGTAAAATGCAACATTGAATAAAAAAAATGTGATATAAAAATATCCAATCCAAAAGCGTCAGGGAGTATGTAAACAAAACCATTGTCATATGTCCAGTAGCCAATTTTTTCTGATATAATATTATTGAACAAAAAACGCAGGGATTTATTTACATCGCCTTTCTATTGTTGCAAAAGTGGATTCAATTATTTACTGTAAAAAAATGAGATCCACAAATATCTTATCTAAAAGCGTTAGGGAGTATGTAAACAAAACTATTGTTATATGCCCAGTAGCCAATTTTTTCTGATATTATATTATTGAACAAAAAACGCAGGGATTTATTTACATCGCCTCTCTATTGTTGCGAAAGTTGATTCAATTATTTACTGTGACATTGATTTATGTACAGTTATATGTGGAGCTTGTTACAGACAGACCCCACGCAAATAGAAAAAAAATTCAATTGCAAAAGCTTCTACAAAATCCGATTACTTATAATACTCGTGGCGTGATATCTCAGGGATGGCAGATGCCTTCATTGATAGCAAAATTCACAGAATCGTCCCTAATTCCATGGGACAGTTCCATTGTCCTTCTAAACCACGGGTGGCCAACCCGCGGCCCGCGGCCATGTATGAAGAACATATTTTTAAATACACGGTGTGATGCATCAACAAAATTTATGCCCTCAAGTATTCTATGAGCCAAGTCATGCACGTTGTTATAAAAACAGTGGACAATATCCGTTCGCACGCTCTTCAGCATTGCCAATTTGACGCAATCTCAAAAAATCTCGAAAACCAGTTAATGTGTGCATCTTCAACTATTGAAATAGATTTAAAAAATTAAGTAAGCGAAGAGAAACTCAAATCTCAAACTGAGTGGTCACATAAATGAAACAATATTAAAATAACGTTATTATTGTTTCATTTATGTGTTCAAATGTTTGTTACTATACAAATACATTTTTTATTGGTTCATTCTATGTTTTCTACTCACCTTTGGTCGTAGTAATATTTTCTTTCTTCACAATTACCATGATTTTACTTTCTGATTACCTCCGCATTCTATTTATTCATAATATGTACTTACAAAAAATCAATAAGTATGAAATTCGTTGTTATAAAAAAAAATCTATTGTATATATTGATTTGGCGTTTAATTTGTAGAACTCCATTTTAATTTTGTATTAATTTTAAATCAAACACAGATTTTTTGAGTCTACTAAGTTGTATTTTATTAACAAAATCACATAAAAATTATACTGTGACAATTGTTTCGCCTTGTTAGGGCATTATCAAACTAATGTCCTAACAATTGTCACAATATAATTTTTATGTGTTTTCGTTAATAAAATACAATTTAGTAGACTCAAAAAATCTGTGTTTAATTTAAAATTAATAGATAAAAAAATTAATACACAAGTCAAATAGATAATTTTAAAAAAAACTCGCTCGTTGGTGGCCTAACTAAAATATCAAACTAATGTCCTAACAAGGCGAAACAATTGTCACAATATAATTTTTTATGTGTTTTTGTTAATAAAATACAATTTAGTACACTCAAAAAATCTGTGTTTAATTTAAAATTAAAAGATAAAAAAAATTAATACACAAGTCATATAGATAATTTAAAAAAAAAAACTCGCTCGTTGGTGGTAAATGAACGAAAAAATTAACAAAAAATCTGTGTTTGATTTAAAATTAATACATAAAAAAAAATCTATTTTCTGTATGCGGCCCTTGGGAAAATTTTAAGTCATCGATGCGGCCCGGTATGCTATTTGGGTTGGCCAGGCCTGTCCTAAACAAACACGCATTCCCTATCTATTGAAGCGGATTCTGCCCTTGTTGACTTTAGAAAAGTCAAAAAAAGACGAAAAAGGCAGGAAGGTAAACAAATGCGAACGAACAAGGAATTTCGGACGAACCCAAGCTGTGAGGGAAAATGCACAAGGCATTTTGAAATTTCAATTTAGGGTGCCCCGTTGCCTTTTTTAATGGAGAGTCATGGCTGATGTTTTTGTTAAGACGGACGGTAAATTTATAGCTCGGGTTTCAAAGGCAAATCTAGACATGACTACAATTCTTAAAATTGCATCTAGATGACTAACCTTGTACAAAATAATTCACCAACGAATTTCTAGTACACTAACTATATATGTATACTTATGCGTATTTCTTTTTTTCAAACGATAATATCTGTAGTTAAAAAAGAAGCAGAGGAAGAACGAGAAAAACTTGTGGCAAAATCAGGTGTGTCAAATACTTGACGCGGCCGGGCAGGAGTCGAAATAATCGGCGGGTGTGTATGAGGAGTTGCATGAATGTGGAAGAGGCGAAAAATGTTTGCAAAGACAGGGTGGTCTGGTGTTCTATTCTCTCTGCCTACCCTTGCGGGGAAGCAGCGTGATGGGTAGTTAATTAGTTAGTTGACAATAATATCGCCATGGAGCGAATATGTGGAGCGAATGGATAACGAGAGAATGACTAAGAAACTAAATGTGGCGAATGTGAGAGGGAGAACAGAATGAAGAGGGCCGAAAAAGACTTGGCATGATCAGATCAATTGAAATGTAAAATCTAGTGGTGTCTAACGTCTGCGTAATCGGAGGGCACGTATGACTAGACGTATGGATGTGAAGGAAGCGAGGAGTGTTCGTCAGGACAGAAGAGTGTGGCGTTCGACGAAACGCCGTGACAGTAGTCGACGAAACGCCGTGACAGTAGTCGTAGTTTCTATATTAAAATATTGAGACAAAACATTGAGAAATATAATACATATTTACCACAAACAATATATGTTCTTCCAGTTTCAGAAATTTGTGAAGTTTATTGCATATATAGCTTGCTCAAAAAGCCAGCCAAATGCCAGGTCATAAGCCCTAGGATGCCCAGACTCTTTGTATCATATAGACGATGGATTTTTCATCTTAGGATAAGACACCTATTGTATTGATTTTTCATCCGTAGGGTGAAAGCGCCGTGGAGTAAATAATAAATAAAATATATTCTAATAAAATATGTTACATTGGTATCAACACTGACTTGGTTTCCCGTACGTTATTTATTTTAAACGCGCCAGCACTCTATGGATCTTTCAGAATCAAAACTAATGGGTTCCTTTTGAGTAATTTATAATCCCCAAACAAACAGGAATCTATTATCCTCATAGTCAGAACTGAGTCCGGCAGTGTATACAAAGCGATGAAACTAAAAGACGAGTCTAATATCGTAACTCCAAGCCCTCTGAAGACACTGCAGTCACTTTAAAGAAATCACAATGTACTATATATTAAATAACATGTTGTTTTTTATCAGTATTTAAACAAGCGCAATGCGATGGATTCAAACTTGGTCATTTAAACTATTAATATCTTTGTTACATTGGTTACCTTCTGGTTTTAGAAAATTAATTAGGTTAGTAAAAATAACTCAAGCGGAGAAACCCACATTTGTGAAGTATTTAGACACACTCAAAATATTGTAAATAAAATGATCTGATGTTGCGATATCCCTAAAAATCAACGGTTTACTGCATACATTTTGTATGTTAAAAGCATTGTTAACTTTATTCGAATTCGAACCCTTATCCGCAACCCAGTGGTGCATAGGGCACTGCATCATATAAACGCAGTGTTATCTTGATCGTTAACACACGAAGGAAAGGTGATCAGCCCTCCACTTCAGGTACCAGTCCAAGGTAATATTGAATAAATATTAAAGTGAAAAAATCAATAATATTTATTAGACCCCCCTCTGGGAATCGAACCCGGGACCTCCAGAACGGTAGCCGAGCGTGAGGTAGCTGACCATTACACTACGGAGGCGGACTAACTTTATGGTAAGGTAATAAACACTCTCCTTATCATTCATCGTTAACTTCGTGTAATACCACTTAAAAATGGTATTACATGAACAATGAATGATACGGAGAGTGTAGGTTTACTGTTTGTCTAAGGCAGTCGCTTCTGCGGGTGGTTTCTTAGTTCAGCCTGTTTCAAGCTCAGCCCGCGCTTAATGCTCGTAAAATTGCGTGATAATCCACGATGATGGGGCGTGAAATCAATTTGGAAGTCGGTAGAAGATCGCTTTCTGTACGGAGCCGTGCACCTTTCGTTATTCGGTTACGGTACTTCACGGGATTTGATTTATTTTGAGCTCCAAATCTTCTGACGAGATGGTGACACCTGATAGACGTTTGAATAAGCCGGGTTTAACGCTCGGTTCAGCGGATTAAAACGCGGCAAAGTGCAATGGTCGACTTCTTGGAATGGATTTTAAGGAAAGCACAAAAAATGGGTAGAAAAACCACGAAACCAGCTGAATTAATTTCAACTCGTGTAATTATTTAAATATTGAAACCTTCCAACTTAGTAAAAGTGACAAGTTTTACAAAAGTAAAATCGCTAACTTCAATCTGTACGTGATCATTTTTTTATCCATTGATATTCTTACTATGTTCAGCCTCGTATTACTTTGGTTTAGTACCTAAATAGAAAAGAAAGAAAAAATCTCATTTTTTATGTCTAATTCTACAATCTTCATGAAGCATAGATTGAAATCTATAAAACAACAAGACAATCGTAAATGTCTCATGGCGGACAGCGTGCTTCTTGAAAATTCCGTCACTTTGAATTTTCAATATTTAGAATTACATATGCTACGGCTTTTACGTTCAGCAGATGGCGCTGCCATTGAAAATGCCAATTAAAAAATGTTTGCTGAAAAAACATGTAAAAATACCTAAAAACATGTATTTAACCTGTCACAGGTAAAAATATTTGTAAACAACTCCTATATCCAAATTCTGGGAGGTAGGCATATAACCGTGCTTCATTTTATTGAGAATCATTTTAAGAAATATCAAATATTTAATTAAAGTCATATTCTTGGTCAGGGTGCCTTATGCACCAAATGCGTACAGACCATAAGTATGTTTTGTGGTAGAATATAAAAATCAAGTCACTACCTCCAAAAACCAAAAGAAGGCAAGACTTGCTTCAATAAATTTGTCTGTCTTGTAGGGCTCTCCTTATCATCTATTCATTGGTGCCCAGCCGATAATCGATTTCTAATTTCTAATTATGTGACAGAAATGCCGACCGAATGAAATCCCAATTAACTAAAACAAACAGTGAACAAGATGCAATAAACATGGAGAGAGATATAAAGAGCGGAGAATGCTTTTGAGAACATCGGGTCGCGTAATAAAATTAGATAACCCCCAACATCAAGCATCGCCGCTGCGGTCGCTGGACCAAATCTAACTTAGTGATGTAACTAACCGGTTATCAGTTCGACCATTTTTGTGTCTGAATTATTCTCTTATTTTGTTTATTTTAAGTCGTCTCAAGTCTCATACTTATAAGAAGTTATAATTCAGTACGTACATAATGCTTTTCACAGTACCGACCCGGTTCATATGCATTTCATAGTGTGAAAGGGAAAGAACTGCACGTAAACAAAACATTTTTACATTTTTCAAAAAAAATTGTTTTAAATGTGCGAAATAGCGAATTGTGCGAAAGTAGAATATGCGAAAGATGAGGTTCGCCTGTTATTTCGAATTTCGTGGGAATGGCATTCCATGCTTTCAAGCCTGGTACAGCAAATAATAATAATATATTTTTAATAATTAACGAGGCCCCATTGTTGTAAAATAATGATTTGAATGATTTGAAAAATAAATGGGTTTTTAGTTTTTTTCCAAAAAATCATCCTCCTCTCGGTGTTTCGTGAAAGTGGAACTGTTGGTGGAAGAGTATTCCGTTCCATCGGGCTCTCAACGACAAAGGCACGCTTGCTGAATTTATCTCGCTGGTAAAATCGCTTTACCCATTGCAGTTGCTATATTAATTTAATATAACAGTAATTATAATTTAATATAACAGAGTTGATTAAACTTTAGGTTCAAAGTTACAATTTCTCGTATTATAAGTAGAAAAATATAGTGAATAGTATATGGTGTGTGTACAGATACATTAGAGCCAATGTATACGTTCCGATTTATCTAATGTTTCAGCTAATTTGTAATCGCGTGAACTTTGTGAAAGTCGGTTACGCACATCACTAACGGACTCCCGCGGATAAAATCTTGTCCAATCAAAGCGAGGCATTCAAATACCGCCGCGCGCGCTCCAAACAATGTCAGACACTTGTCAAATATTTGAAAAGGCGGGAAGCGCCTCTTTTTTTCAGCTTCTAAATAAACAAATTAAAATCTGGTTACAAACTTTGAATGTTTATAACCTGGGGAAAGAAATGTACAGTTTAAGTAGGTACGTGAACGAAATATTAATATTTTCTAGAAAATTGTGTAGGCATGCGATGGGGATTTCAGAATTTAATGTGTATAATGTGTATACCTAGATATATTTAAACTTGTAGGAAGATTTTTAAATTAAATATTTAAGATTAGAAAGCCTGTGTTATTTGATCGAGACAATATAGTTGGTGTAGCATTTGTACTGATGAAATAAACAAACGTTACCTAACTTATCATTCATTATCTGGCTAACAAAATTTTAACTAGCTAATCATCGTGCTGCTTTCTTCCAGCCGTAGGCAGAGAGAATAAAACGCCACACCGATCTATATTTGCAAACAATATTCGCCTCTTCCACATTCATGCATCCCCCGCATTATCCCGACTCCTGACCTGACCGCATTGAAGTATTTGAAATACTCGATCATGCCAAGCTTTCCTCAGTTTTCCTCTGCTACTCTATTTTCATCTACATTTACTTCATTCATCTGTTTTACTATTCTTTATTGACTCTTTCGATTAACGTGCCCAAACCATCTCATAATTAATCGATAATATTGGGATAGTATTCGTTACTTTTTCTAGGTTATTTTTTCATTCCAGATCATGTTTTTGATAGCAAATTGTCAAAAACAATATCAGGAGCTAGAAAACTGCTTTAAGCTACCAATTTTTTTCACTGGTCAGCGATAACGAATCAAATTTAAAAATCCAATTAAGCAACGATACTTTCAAAAGAAGTCATAACTTAATTCGATCATTGGATGATAGGAATTTATGGGATGATAACGTTCACCAAATATGTGAAAGTGGATCAGTCAGAAGTTGGAAAATCGCCATAGTTGAATGAAAATATTTGAGAATTTTGATGATCTATGTTTTATGTTTACTATTGTTAAAAAATTGTAGTAGTTTTTTTGTAACCTTCATGAAAATTTAGTTCATTTTCGGTTTTGACCTTCTTGGTCATGTCAGAATATGGAGGGCTTATTGTTTTTTAATTTGAACTAATATATTTTCTAACCAACCAATAACAGTACATTATGAATGAACGAGGTTCGTTCCTTTTGAGATGTTATCTTAAAACGTAGATAAACTGTGTCTACTGTGTCTGCGATAATATACGAGTTTACAAACTGTTTTTTTCTTTCTTCCTACTTTTCACTCTGCTTAATATTACTATCTCTGTCTCCTTAACAAACACGAAACAATGACTGAATAATTACGTTTATCTGTCGGTTCTTTTTACTTACTTTGTTGATATTGGTTTATGGCAGCAACGCGATGTTTCGTTTAAAGGGTGCGAGTATTTTTGCCTAGAATTTTCACTCATGAATTACATGAAATTATAGTAACTTCAAACATAAAGAGCAGATCTACTCACGAGTAGACATAGTTGAAGCCTTGAGTAGGGACATGATAAACGGTGTTGCATAAGCCGTAGGTAGATTTCAGAATCACTTGGACGTTAGGAAATAAGAAAAAATCGTTTAAAGGGTTTTTAAGCCAATTCTTCAAACAGTCATTAACATATTATTTTTTTTACTTATCAACAAAGGTGAAGAAGAATTTGGAAGTCTAAGCATTTACGGGGCTTACGACCGTCATAGGCTGGTTTAAGTGATCACTTTACACATGTGTAACATTCACTAATTCAACCTTGATTGACAACCACACTACCCAATTTTCGGAACCCTAGTTATATTGATCAAACTCGTAACACAGTTCATGTGAACTCACTACCGACATCTATGTTGGAATAGGTAAATCTTATATTGAGCAAAGAATCTTTCTATTCATATGTTATGTCCGAATCTTGGATTATATTGATATGATATTACATATGAGCCCCGCCTGAAAACACAATTTTAACTTTTGTATGTAGCTTATAACTTGACCATTTTTTTTTTTACATTTTGAGTGTCCACATACTTGTTCACAAATCTGAGAATCAAGATTTCTGAACAATTATTTGGATACCTTTAAAATGTTGTATGTATGCAATTATCTCGGGTAGGTACTTTTGATACATGTAGGATTTTCATATAGGCCTAGTTAGTTAGGTATCAATTTTATAAACTGGCCAGTAATCAATAATCGCATACCAGGCCATATTTCAAGAAACTGTTTGCAAAACATTCAAACAAACTAAAAAAAAAACATTCATCTATGGTATTTTTTTTTTTTTTTTAAATTACCTAACGTCTAAGTGACTCTGAAATCTAGCTACGGCTTATGCAACACCGCTTATCATGTACCTACTCAGGCTTCAACCTTAAGCTTCATAGCCTATGCCTACTCGTGAGTGGATTTACTCTTTATGTTTAAAGTGACTATAATGTGATGTAATTCATGAGTGAAAATTTTTGGCTAAAACACTCGAAAATTCGATCATACGATGCGTTTAAATTTGAATACTAGGCCATGTTTCAAGATACTGCTTGCAAAACATTCAAACTCAAAACTTTCGTTGTCTTTGGTCTCATTTCAAAATTCGAGCATACAATTCGTTCGAATTTTAAATTCGAGACGACAATTCGTTCGAATTTTAAATTCGAGACGACTCTGTCCCTGACGCCGACTCCCGACCACTCACGACAAAGGAATGCCAACGGTAGCGCTCTCGAGCCCCTAGCTCGTCCGGCATGCCGCGCGCCGCGCGACGTGCAGATATCGCGGGGCGAGTGAGTGATTAAGATTTAAATTTGGAATAAGGATCAAATATAAATTTAGAAGAAAAAAAACTCAGTTTCAGCTTCGAATATTCAAATATACACTGGACACTCTTTTTATGTAGTGGATGCGTTCCATGCAATACCGTATAAAAAGTATACTCAAATAATATAAAGTTATAGTTTAAATTTGGAATAAGGCTTTAATTTAAATTTAGAAGAAAAAAAAACTCCGTTTCAGCTTCGAATATTCAAACATACACTGGACACTCTTTTTATGCAGTGGATGCGTACCATGTAATACCGTAAAAAATATACTCAAATGATATTGCTAACTAACCATCATTCCACTTTCCCGCAGGGGTAGGCAGAAAAATACAACGCCAGACCAATCTGTCTTCTTTAAACAATCTTAGCCTCTTCCATGTTCATGTATTGCCTCATATACACCCTCCAATCTTCAATTCAATTAAATTAAATACAATTTATTTATTTATAATTAACATACAAATTACAAACTTCAAATTTAAAGCGTTTACATTTACATTTAAGTTACTAGAGATGTCATTAGTTTTCAGCGATTATGATTAGTAATTATTTGAGAAATAAAACCGCAATAAACCAGGTTAAAATTTATTCGGTCTTCATCAAAGCAACCGTTCACGAAAGCAATAATTATATATTACATACACATATCCGTGCGGTGAGGTAGAACAAAGCAATATTCTGGGTGATCAACCATGGCTTTTTCATACGATCACAATGATAATTTATTGAATTAACGCCCTGGAGACCTGATCATATTGTGATTTAGGCAATCGCCATGGATCTTCCTTGAAATATATCTTGAGGAAGACCAAAGAATTTATGGATGCTACAGAAAGATAATGATTCGAAAGCATGGCCTAGGTGACGTTGTCTTTGATAGAAGGATCTATAGACTGAAGACGAGGAGAGCTGACCCCAACAATCTACAAAGACGATAAGTTGGGATGGAGCCAGGAGTAAGAAGGAAGTCTAGAGACCTGGTCGTCAAGAATACGCGAAGATAAATGGCGAATCTAACTTATTATATTACTTGTAAGTAATTATGGTAGAAAGAATTCTACCATACCAATAGAAATTTGAATATAAAAAATCGTCAAAAAGAGCAGTAACTATTATCTATTAAAAATTTAGACAAAAAAGGTCTAATTTAGCAAGAAAAAAAAGTACTTAAAGTAAAAGTAAAATACTTTTTCATACTTTGTTGAATCTAAGCAAGCTTTTCTTCCTGGGTACATCCCAACTTATCGTCTTCGTAGACTGCTGGAGCAAGCTCTTCTCGTCTTCAGGTTGTAGGTTCTTCTATCATACACAACGTCACGTAGGCCATGCCATCGAATCATGTTACCTTTCTGTAGCATCTACTTATGTATGTTGAATCTAAAGGAACATATGTTGACATTATTTTGTTCGTAGAGATTTATACCGGTTTATCGGCAAATAAATACTGACTGTCAACTAGTTGTTATGGTCAGCGAAAAGACCGATAAGTCAGTCGGCTTTGTCGAATAATGCTGATTAGTTGACGTATCTCTAAAACTTATTTCTTTAAATATGATAAATTATGTACTAAACGATTTCTCTTGTAATTTTTATGAGAAAGCAAATAGATTATTGATTTTAGAAATGGCGTAATAAAGTTTAAATAATTTGTGTGCAAAAAAAAAATGGATTCTCATAACTAACTGTTACCTATACCAATCATCTCCATGAGTAGAAAAACTTGTTCAGAGCTCGTTGAAGCGGTCGTAAAATCTGTTAAAGTACCTTAACTGAATCATTATTTGTTATACAAGTTTGTTTTTATGTTTATAGCTACGGGCAGTGTTTTTCTGATATGTCAGTCAGGCTTGTTGATGGAGCGTCGACCATCGACAGTAACCCTCCAACGCCCCCGAGATATCGATTATCCTTCGCGTTAAGTTATAAATTAAGAAGACCCCACTGAATAGAAATGTTGATCGACAAAGTAATGACAATGATGATAAATAAGATTTTTTAACAATCAATAAATTACGTTACATGTTTTTTTACGGTTTTTACTCAATGTATGTATTACTTTCATAGTACATATGTTGAATTTGTGTGCGATGATATTTTACATAAAAGAAACTTACATTGTTCAAAGGAAAGATACCATATAGGTATTTTAATAAATATGAACTACAATATTAATAAAGTTTTTTTTCAATATTCTTAATGTATGTATAAAAAACATAAGACGCCTACAAGTTTTGGAAAAAATCTATTTTCACAAGTGATTTTTTCTCCAATTTATTTTAAATTTGTTTTTTTTTATTGTTTCCAGTTTAAAGTCAAGTCAAGTTTTTCAAATAATTTATAAATAATGGAATGAAATTGATTTTTTTAAATAGTTTTTTTTTTTACCATAAGTATATGTAATGGTGGTCCATAGCAACAAAGGAATATCTTTCGGCGAAACAAACTAGTATATTGAAATAATTATACGACTGTGATAGGAAAAATATCATAAAATTAGGATCAGGTAAAGAGTTGAGGGGGAGAAAAAATTATTTGAATGGATAAAATTAAATGGTGCATATTTAGAGTTACAATTATGAATAGTAACGTTTCAGACGTTTTAAGTAGGTGCATGGGTTGTCAAAAAAGTGCATTTTTCAAGAAGAAAAATAATTTATTCCATAGTCTGGCAGCTTGGACAAAAATTAAAAAAAACTGAATGATGAGTTTTGTCAGGTAAAAGATAGTATATTCCTCTAAAATGTTTGTTTATGTCATATTTGGTTGGTGTTTAATAAGTAATTACATTTTGTGTATTTTTACTAAAAACGCCAAAGAAAACTATTTCTCACCCCGTACATCGTATTGTTACACAAAGTACATATACAATAAAATTTACATCTAATTCTAAGCATAAAATTAATCAACATTGGTATGATGACATTTTTATTGAATTAATATCACAAGATGCGGGCGGCGCAGGGTTAAATTGATCGAAATCGGGCAGTAATTTCTAGTTGCGCTTCAAATTCGACCAATCATCTCGTTCGTCCAACTACAATGTGTAGTTAACCGAAATAGATTTCTCCCGAACGAAAGACGATTGTTCTGTTTATTTTTCAATCGTTTAAATACATTACAAAACATACATCCCATATATAATTACATTCAACAGAATGTATGCTTACTATACGGTGTGTATACTGTCTTGTATGCATACATTCACATTTAGTAGGTGTATGGTTTTTTAACTTTATTAAAATTAATGGAAATATTCCCAAACTGGTTTGGGCATGTGATCGAGTGAGTGAAAAAAAGATAGTTTAACAAGACAGGCTAATTTGGTTGAGCAGAAACAGAGGAAGACCGAGGAAAACTTGGCATGATCAAGTATTTCAAACACTTGAAAGCAGTCAGGTCAGAAGTTGGAATAATCAGCGTGTGTGTATGAGATGTGTGAATGTGGAAGAGGCGAAGATTGTGTGCAAAGACATATTGGTGTGGCGTTATATTCTCTCTGCCTATCCCTACGGAGAAGCGGAGTGATGATTACTTAGTTAGTTTATATAGATGTCTTAATATTATTGATTATAAAGCGCCCTTCAGGTCACGAAAGCGGCGATATTTAAATTGGCCATACTTATTTTTGCAATTTTTTTATCATACCGTTTTGTGTGTTTGAAATACATTTTTTCCTTTATTTTCAGAAAAATATTTTCAGAATATTTTTTGAAAAGTAAACATCGTTTCTATGATATTGAATGCCGATTATTATCAATAAAAACACCAAAAAAACAGTAAAAAAATACACTTAAAATATATATTGTAACGTTTAATTCAAGTTTAAAATATTGAAATCGAGTCCTTTATAACAGAATTTAAACGATAATTGAATAAAAATAACAAATACATAATACAATAAATAATTAGCCTGAAAAAATAATGGTTTAGATCTTCAGTACCTACCTGTACAATGATCATTATTTTCCGAAAAACTACTTGAATATACTTGAGTATAAAGACAGAGTGGTGTGGCGTTCGATTCTCTCTGCCTACCCCTGCGGGGAAGCGGCGTGATGGTTAGTTAGTTAGTTTAGTACTTGAATATTATGCATCCCTGTATTCAGAAGTACCTACGTAATCTGAATAAATAAAATATTTGCATCGTTCCAGAAACTTGTTCCACATAAACAATTTAAGAACGTTAAACAAACAGACCGCCCTCGCCTTAAACCGTTCCATTGTTCTTATAAAAAAAAAACGAAAAAAAAACGAACGCTTTTTGTTCCTCATTTAAATTTCGGATTCCGCGCCGGCCGGCCTAACGAAATGCAAATCGGGGATAGTTGGTGGACGTTCGAGTCTTTTCCATTGTCAAGAGGCGATATAAATCTTACCCGAGACATTCGGGCCAAGACTGCGAGCCGAAGATTGACATTCAATGGCCAAAAAAAAAATGAAAAAAAATATCAAAATAGTCGAGAATGGAACGTAACCCTGAAATCTATTTTGTCATGCTGGTTTGTTGGTTTTTTTTTCAACCTTAAAAATATTTTATAAGTAAACATATAAATTCACTTTTTCAGCGTATCTAAATACTTGTACACAGATCTATGTTTTCTCCATTTAAGAGTAATTTTTTTTTATGACATCTCAACATAGATGAAGAAGAATATTGAAGTGTAGGTATTTACAGTGTGCATAAGACCGGTAAATATCCAGACTTCCATACTCTTCTTCATCAAGGTTGATATGTCAAAAAAAATGTAAAAATTACACAAAATAGTGTAACCCCAGATTTGTGAATAAATATATAGACACACTCAAAATGTTGTAAATTAAAATACTGGCCAAATAACAAGCTGCTTAAAAATTAAAAATCATGTTTTCAGACGTTTCTCGGTATGTAAATATAATTCGGGGTTCGGGTCTTGCATTCATCAAAATAAAAGGGTCTTTGATAAATAAAAGCTTTCTCAATCCAACATAGATGGTTGTTGTGAACTCATATGTACTGTGGCATAAGATTGATGGTATTATTGGAATTTAAAAAAATTGAGAAGTGTGGCTGTCAATCATGGGTAGGATGGTGAATATTGCACTATGTAAAGTGATCACGTAACCAGCCTATGACAGGTAAATACCAGGCCTTGTAAATACCCAGATTTCCATATTCTTCTTCACTTATGTTGAGATGTCAAAAAAAGGAAAAATATTAATAGCTGGTTTATGTAAAATATTTAATATTTCTTCCTTATGTTTGTTCACGGGAAATTTTTAGGATTTTTAATACATTAATTAGAATTTGGTTTCCGAACTTTGAAATATATTTAACGACGTAAAGCAGAAACATGTTATTAAAAAGAGGACTCTGATATTGATTTATTAAAATGATAATTTAGAATCATCTTAAAACGTACCTGCTAACAAGGCGAGGCGAAAACCAAAGGCTGTCAAATGTTTTTCGAGATATCGGTTTTTAAAATACAAAAGTAAAACAGAAGTGTTAAGTATATAAATTACCTAGCAGTTTCACTTATTCAATCCGATTTGAAACTTCATAATTACGAAAGAATTTTAATAAATCAAAGTTTTTATCAGCATTTTTAGTAATTAGTTACAACTTCAGGTTATTTCTTGTTATATTTTACGAAGATAAGGCTTTAATATGTAACCCTGATTTTAGAAAAGTAAGAAAAATAAATCATCATGCCTTAAAATATCGGT
Source organism: Brachycentrus maculatus (assembly GCF_059751285.1). Classification (NCBI taxonomy): domain Eukaryota; kingdom Metazoa; phylum Arthropoda; class Insecta; order Trichoptera; family Brachycentridae; genus Brachycentrus; species Brachycentrus maculatus. The sequence goes on from NW_028280971.1 coordinate 977,336, forward strand.
TTTAAAATACAAAAATAAATTAAATGTGCCACTCAAGATCTTTTTCATTAAAAATATTCATTCTTAAAAACTATCGATATTTAATCTGAGTTAATATTAGATAAATACAATAATCAGAGATGTATTTTATTTAATAAAACCATTGGATTTAAGGTATAAATCTTGCCCATATAAATTTGAACCCTAGATTAATAAAATAACCAACGAAAATAATTGTTAATTGTTGATTAAATAATAAAATCTTAATCGTATTAATGAAAAATGTACATTAGGAAGGTACTTTGAAGTAGGGGGCGCGTAATGACGCTAACATTGTTAACTAACTAACCATCACGCCGCTTCCCCGCAGGGGTAGGCAGAGAGAATAGAGCGCCACACCACTCTGTCCTTGCACGTTCATGCATCTCCTCATACATACCCGCCGATTGTTACGACTCCTAACCTGACCACTTTCAAGTATTTGGCATACCTGATCGTGCCATGTTTTTCTCGGTCTTCCTCTGCTTCTTTTCCCACTAACATTCGCCTCATAAATTTCTTTTACCGTTCTTTCCTCACTCATTCGTTTGACATGTCCAAACCATCTCAACACACCTTTCTTAATTTTAGCCATAATGTTTTTCTCAACTTTGCATTCCTTCCTTATTTCATTACACTATTCGTACATATATCATACATCGTTTTGTCGCACATTCTTTTGAGAGATCGCATTTCGACTGCATTCAGTCTACTTTCATCCTTCTTTTGCCAACTCCATGTTTCACTTCCATACATTAGAGTTGGAACCAGGGATCCGTTGTGCACTGCCAGTTTAGCTTCCGCTGATAGGTTTTTGATAGGAATCGTCATTTTACCGTCTTAAATTTAACGATAGTTCAGTATTCTGGGATTAAAGGCCATATAATGAGAGCACAGAACTAAGCATTGCCTTTTACACCATTGGGTGCTGCCAACAAAATATGTAAGAGAAAATAGGTTGTTTTTACTTTTCGACATTTAAGAACAATATTTTTTCCGAAACAACGTTTGACATTCGCTGGAAAACCCTGTAGACATTCAACGTTCGCGCGCAGGTACGACTTACCCCATCTCTCGTATACAACTTTTTGCCTTATATTACGATTTATATTGGTATAAAGAATATGCATTATTCATCGAGACTGGTTTCGCGAAAGGACAACCCGGTTTGAGAAACAAGTGTCGTTTAACTTATGATTAATTTCATGCAGGAACGGATGAGATGGGAGGGTTTTTCAATCAAAGAACTTCATGAAAGAGGAAATTGAAAGACTTGTTGGCATTTAATGTAACAATCAGACCCTTTCAAGTGAAGAATAATTAATGTTTTGTCATAAATGAAGCTTCTATTTTAATATTTCGTAAATATATTGCGAAAACTGGTCTTTTCAATTTATGAATTTTTGAGATCTGACTGCAAAACGCTGTACGACAGATGTTAGTAAAGTGATATAAGGAAAGAATGCAAGGCTAAGATAAACGTTGTAGATAAAATTTAGAAAGATATTTATAACATTTTGAGTGTGTCTAAGCACTTGTTCACAAATCTGGATTATCTTCAATTACAGGAGTTATTTTTCATATTATTTTTTGACATCTCATCAAAGATAAAGAAGAATATGGAAGTCTAGGCGTTTGCGGGGCTAACGACCGTCATAGGCTGGTTTAAGTGATCGCCTTACACACGTGTAACATGCACCAATTCTATCCATTATTGACAACCACACTACTCAAATTCTTGGAAGTTCTATAAATATGAGCCAATTTTAAAACATTGTTCTTGAATTACTAGAACTTCACAAGAGACATCTATTGGTGAGATGGTTTGAGCATGTGAATCGAATGAGTGAAAAAAGAACGGTTAAACAAATTTATGAGGCTAATTTTTTAGGAAATAGAAGCAGATAAAGACTAAGCAAATATTGGCATGATTGAGTATTTCAATTACTTGGGAGTTGTCGGATCAAGAGGCAGAATAATCGGAGGATATGTATGAGGAGATGCATGAATGTGGAAGAGGCGAATATTGTCTCGAAAGACAGATTAGTCAGACGTTCATAAATACTAATAAATAAATAATTTAAATGCGAAAACTTACCCTTCGGACACCCATTTCCCGTGTATGTTGTCCGGGGAATCTATCACGACTGTGGCCTTTTCCAGCGCAGTTGCCCTTTTCACTGCCTGCTCACACGGGCCACCTCCGTTACTTGTGGCTGTGTTTAACCTGAAGGCATCATTTTGTGCAAAGATTCCTGAAAAATAAGAAAAAAATCTAATTAAAAAAATGGATGGCCTATTTTTATTGGACACACGACGCCATATAATGCGATTCCTTAATATGTTTATACCGAATGGGGAAGAAATTCCAACGCGTTCAAAATGAATAATTTATCTTTTAATTGATGTTTTTTTTAAATAAATTTTCCTAATAGATAATAGAAAACTGAGACGTAAATGCCATGAGTATCATCGAATATTTATGATAAAATAAGAATAAACCTATATTTTATAGATGTCTCAACAGAGACGATTCATCTATTTCTATAAGTTCGAACATCCCAGGGCTTACGACCTGACAGTGGGTGGCTTAAGTGATCACTTAATACATTGTGCGACGTTCTCAACTCTATCCATTATTGATCATGCATAAGTTTTTTCTCTCCTGTTTTAAATTTCATAAGTTGTATATATTTATGCAGTATTCTAACAATCGTATTCATATCTTAATTAGTACTGACAGGTGAAGCCGCCATCTGTTAAAAACTTTATGTAAAAAAAAACATTGTCTACTTGGAGTAAGACGGGAAAATCCCTCAAATTATTTCATATATTAATACATATACTGATATATTGTCCTTAGAATGAAAATCCAGTGATTGATACTACATTTGATTTTATTTTTATAAAGAATAAAGCTGAGGATAGGTCTGAGAATATTTGAGAAATCTAGAATAAGTCTGAGCATATTTCAAAAATATTTGTTAGGTATTGTATTTTATATTTTTATAAGAAAAATTATTAGGTCAACCTTTAAATTTCAACACGGGGATTTTTTAAATAATAATAAAATATTTGTATGTTTGTATTATCACCTATTTTTGAGAACATCTCTAATACTCAAAATAAGTCGTGTTTACATTAATAAACCCAAAAGTAGTATCATAAATTTGTTTTATTTTACAACATTTTGAGTGTGTTCAAATACTTGTTCACAAAATCTGGATTATCTCCAATTACAGGAGTTATTTTCATATTATTTTTTGACATCTCATCAAAGATGAAGAAGAATATGGAAGTCTGGGCATTAATGCCCAGACTTCCATATTCTTCTTCGTCTTTGATGAGATGTCAAAAAAAATGTTTTATTTTACATTTTAATTATCGATTTCTTAATTCGTGCTAGATCTCTATGGCACTGGTAGCCACAAATACAACACACGGATTCATAAACATACCTTTTATAAATGTTTAGTTTTCACCCAGATTGTTACGGACACAGCCGATGATATGCACAGTTCAACATTAGTCTGGTTTATTTAGAACTGAACTATATTTAAAATTTCTCAATGGACCACCATGTGGAGCAATAAAATTAATTCACGACCCCGTTGCAATGTTTTGCTTCGGTGGGAGTCAAACATTTCCTTTGATCGTATGATCACATGCTGACCCCAAACGCGAGTTCACTTATTTCTGACTAAACACGGGTATGTTTAACTGCTGGTTAAACACGGGTAGTATTTGGTTCGGTCGTTTGAATATTGTATATTTGTCTAAGTTTATGGTCGAGTTTACCACAAGCAAAGCAACCTACGTACAGGTAAAAAGTATGAGATCTGTTTTTCAAATATATCAAAGAAAATACAATTTTTTGAGTTATATTTATGTGACCATTATATTACAACACTTTTTGTTGTAAGTTCCTTCATATTTCTTATTTCTGAAAAGAAGTTTTTCTGAAATCGTATAATGGGCATGATATAGAATAATATTACGTCAATTAAAATTTTTTTTTTTGTAATGTCATCAAAAAAGCATTATCAAAATTAAATTGGTAAATATTGACATCCATGCGAAAAAAATTATAAAATAAATCTGGATTATTTGTATGGCGCCGTTTTCGTAAAATGAAGGGTTTATTGTGTTTAACATGTGTTTATTCGTGCAAAATCCTAAATTTCCTAAAGATATTCAAGGATTGCTATGAAATTATAATGTTTTTTTTATAAAAACGTCGAATACGAATGTTTTTTTAAACACTCTTAAAAATATATTTTTTACCGTAATGGCAGCGTCATCTGTTAAATGTAATAGCAATACAAGCAATTCTAAATATTGCTCAAGGCGGATAGCGTGCATCTTGTGAAGTGCTCTAACTCAGCATTTTTAATATTTTCAATTGCATTATTGTTTCATAGATTTTTAATATTTTCATTGCTTCACAAGTATTGTAAAATTAAACATATAAAAAATGTGTGCTTTTTGTTGTCTATCTTTTCTAATTAACTAGTCTGAGTCACGGCAACGCGTCGCTGGGTGTAGCTAGATTTTATAAAACTTGTACACTATTTTCAAAACCTTTTTCTCCAATGCCCATTGTACTACAATCCAGATTTGAGGGATTATTTTCAAATTTTAAAGTGAGAACCCACATAAAGAGATTCTCGTGTGAGATTAACGAGAATGGTCCAATAAACACCTGAGACGGATTGTCGCTCACGAACAATGAGCGCATTGAGAACTGTACCAACTCAATTATCGAGGGTACAAAAGGCCCTTAAAGCGCATATCCACTCATTGTCACGCTCATTCAATCAATAATGGAATAAATTATGAAAAGGCAGGATGGAGAATTGGAAAATATTGTTATTTTTGATGAATTTCTGACAGACTTGACACCTTCTTGTGGAATGGATGATAGAGTATGCCATGAATGATCAAATCGCTCTTTTGGGACAGGAAAAATGTACTTTCAGCATTTTTTGCAGTGAGCTATATTGCAGACAAAGAGTGGTGATCGATTTGATTTTATCAATGTCGATTTTACATAAATAAAGCCTTCAGTGATCACTTTAGAAATATTAGTGCTCCTTATTGAAAAGGTTCACAATCTTTTATGATGTAATATAAGTATTAAGATTTATGTTCCTGCTAATTTTTAGATCGTTTTTATTTGTTGTTGCATGGATATAAACCAATGTTATATCCATTTTTAATTATTGTTTTACTTAGTAAATACCACTATTTCTTAAAATTCAATAATTAAAAATGGATAGATTTTACCACAAAGTGACTGCCGAATCAATTAATGAAATCACTGTTATATTATTTAAAATTAACTAACAAATAAAAACTACTTACATATTTTGTTTACTTATGAAACTTCTTGAACTGAATATATGTACGTACATTTGGGGTTTTGTTGCCAAGGAGCAATATCTTATAACCAACCAAAACAGATTAAAGAAACCTAAAAAAGTTGAAGGTTTGAACCTTATACAGCCGTTCGAAATAGAGAGAAACAAAGATATGAGAAAGGAATGTAAGGCTGAACTAGGGATAATTAAAAAGATACAGAATAATTCTTTAAGGTGGATTTACATGAGGAGCGAATGGATAACGAGAGAATGACTAAGAATCTATTTTTGGCGAAAGTAATCAGGAGAATAGATCTAGGATGTCCGTAAAACACTTGGCACAATCAGATCAATCAGAACCCAAAATCTGGTGATGTAAAAGTTTGCGTAAAAATGAGGGCATGTATAACTACACGCATGGATGTGAAGGAAGCAAGAAGTGTGTGTCAGGAATGGAAAAGTGTGGCATTATATCCTCTCTGCCTACTCTTGCAAGGGAAACGGCGCGATGGCATTAGTAGTAGTAATAGTAGATATGGGATAATATAGGATAAAAATACTTATTTATAAGCGTTTGAAGATAATTTTAATTTCAGAATTTCTTGTAAATGTTAATTAACACCATGTCTAGCCATATTTTAAATGTCACACAACGGAAGAAGGTGACATATTTTGAAATACGACGTATCATAAAACACACGACATTTGTCATACTAAGGTTCAGACGTTTACGCGGAGCAGACAAGAAACCAGATATTTAAAAAATAAATTAAAACCAACTAGTCAAAAAGGTAGCAGTAATCCAAAGCTCACTGATGTATTTATCGGCGCTTTTGTCTAAGTGTGACCTTTACTAATTTAAGACCATCCTGAAAGGATGGGCTTTTTAAGGAGACTGTCATAATTCCGAGATAATTGGTTGCATGGCCATTTGGGAATCTATGAGCGGTGGAGGCAGTGCACGCGAAATTGAGGTTTACGCACAAGGGTATAACTGTACTTTTTGCCTGGCTCGTTTGCACACGGCTGTGAAAGGGAGGCCATAAATTTTGTAAAATAAATGGATTTATTTATTTAAGACTTTAAAAATGTCAAAATTGTGGGTATTTATGGCTGTTTGGTACCCAGTGACGTAGAATGAAATATATAACTTTATTATTAATCTTATAAAAGGAAATATTCAAATTAAATACAAAAATAAAACACTTGTAACATAAAACTTTTTGATCTTATTAAGGGGGGCACTCTCACACGAACAGTGTATTTGCCTAAAATATTCGCTCTCGAATTACATAAAATTTGAGTAATTTTAAACATAAAAAGTAAATCCACTCACGAGTAGATATGGCAATGATAAGCGGTGTTCCATAAGCCGTAGCTAGATTACAGTCACTTAGACGTTTGGTAAAAATAAAAATAAACTCAATACAGTAAGCTATCGGATGCGCTAGTAGCCAGACGTGTTTCCGCGTAAATTTTTTTTTAGGATGTATATTGAATTAAAAAAAAAAATACATATCGCTCACTCCTTTCAAGAACGTCATAAATAGAAAATCGTAAATTTTCAGTTGTGCGTGTTTTCGGAATGCCCAGAAAATTTACTATATCCCAGCAAAAGAGGCATATTTTCAACTTAATATTTACCCGCTACAGGGCAGAAAGTGTTGTTTTTGCATTTTAATAAAATGTGTTGCTTAGTCATTTTTTTTAAATATACCTAATATTTTTCAAATGGAGAAAAAACCTTCAGATTTTATCTAAGAAGATCTGTTGCACAGTAAAAAGTTCAAAAAGTGGCTTGATATTTATTTTTAATACATTGTATTATATTTTTAAACTTTAAAAACGTTTTCCTGAAAAATCAAGTATTTTGATTTATGACGTTCTTGAAAGGAGTGCGCGATATATGTATACTGAAAAAATATTTTCATATTTTTAATTTTCTTTTCCTCTCAACAACAAATTCTTTTCCTTCCAACAATTCTTTTCTTTTCAAAACCATACATTTATTTCGAAGAAAAACTTACTTTTTCAATACAAAAACGATGTTTAAAAAAAATCAATTACTCAAAGAAAAAATAATTTTAGAAGCGTAGTTGTCTATCATGGTTAGAATTAGTGAATGTTACGCGTGTGTAAAGTGATCATTTAAACCAGCCTATGAGGGTCGTAAGCCCCGTAAATGCCCAGACATCTGTATTATTCTTCATCTTTGTTGAGATGTCAAAAAATGATTTAAAACAAATTAATCTGATCTGACACTGGTTGCATGTTTTTTTTAAACATACACACACTCGTGAGGGTTGAGCAAAAGAACGGATCCCATCTAAAAATGGATGTCTGTTGAAAGTGGAAACAGACCCATTATGTGAGATGATTGATGGAGGAATAAAAGGTTCATAATGGATTTCTTAAAGCAAGATCATAACACACTGATCACTGAATACTGAACACATGTGTGCAGATGAAAACCTTTATTGATATGACTTATAGGAGAACTGTTATTGAAAATTATGAATGCCTAAATAAGAATAATACGGTAGTTTAATAGGATGTTTAGATAACAAATAAAATCTAGATCTTACTACTACTACTACTACTACCACCATCACGCTGGATCTCCGCAGGAGTAGGCAGAAAGGATGGAACGCCACACTCTTCTGTCCTTACATACACTCCTCGCCTCCTTCATATCCATACATCTAGTCATACATGTCCTCCGATTACGCAGACTTTTGACACCACCAAATTTTAGATTCTGATTGATCTGATCGTGCCAAGTATTTTTCGGTCGCTCTCGTCCTGTTTTCCCACTCACATTCGCCACATATATTTTCTTAGTCATTCACTCGTTATCCATTTGCTCTACATGTCCATACCACCGTAAAGAACTCTTCCTAATATTTTCAATTATTCCTTGTTCAACCTTACATTCCTTTCTTATATCTTCATTTTATAATCTAGATCTTAAGAAAATAAAACCAAAATTGTGTTTTAACCACTTTTACTATTAGTACATTTATTTTAACCAATTTCGATAAGAACCTTGTCATATTCAGGGTCTGAAGATAACATCCTATGTCTGGACGATGCTTAAATCGAAAGAATTTCTTTAAAGTTGACTGAATTCACGCAATATTATTCGATGATCGAACAAAGCTTCGCCTGAGTTGATGTATAATGTATAATGCATGCAGGGTATCCTCGACTCTTTTGGTAAATTGAAACCAGACCGCTGAAGCGAAAATAAAAAGTTTAAATCATTCGATACTTCTGGGTAGGGGGAGAGATGCCGTCCCGAGAATCAGATATAAACCGATGATTAATTACGAGAGGGGCCATGATGGAGTGGTGTTCAGGTCATCCGAGATTGGTGACATAAAATATTTCGGTAATAAGTGTCACAGCTACATTTTTATGGGTTTGATTAATAATGCAAACTTTTTCTAGATAATTTTAGAGATAATATTAAAAACTGGATGCTTTAAAAAAATATCTTATGTTCAAATGACTGTTTAAAAAAACACATTTCGATTAAATGGCGAATGAAATATTTCTATTTTTAATTAATGTTTTACTTTATATTTTACTAAGCAAATACAATTATTTCTTAAAATCTAATGCTACACACCGTATAAAAATGATGCGGAATGCATCGAAACACGTGTCACAGTAGATTTTCAGGAATAGTGGTATTTACTAAGTAAAACATTAATTAAAAATGGATAGATTTTACCACAAAGTGACTGCCGAATTAATTAATGAAATATATCTATCCTCATCTTCATTTTTTTTTAAATTTGAATGTGCATAGGGTATTGCACCTACGATTACGCTGAAAGTTTGTTTATGTTAAATATCATCTTTCTATCATGATACTGGATTACGTAATATGTTTAAAATTGTATTTTTTTAGATATAATTTATTGCTTTTTTAAAAAGTTTTACGTAGTAAATTTTTTATTTAAGTTTTACTTAGTAAATACTACTATTATTAAAAATAGATAAATTTTGCCACAAAGTAACTGCCGATTCAATCAATAAACTTTATTGTATGTATATTAAATATAAAAAATATATATTTTTATCTAGATTTATAATTTTTATATGATTTATAATTCTATTAGATGATTCTAAACCACATTAATTAAAATGCAATGTATTATTTAGTGTTCATAACAGGCAGAATAAAATAAAATAAATAACATACGTGTGTAACATACATAATATATGAAATATAGGATGTATGTAAATTTTTATAGTATTTTATGTATATGTATATGGAGGCAATTATTCTTAGCTTCTTCAAATTATTGAAAGCATTTATTTTAATGTCGCCATTAAAGTTCGAACATTTCCCGAATCCATAATTTTATTCCTAAAAAAGGTAATTTGTTTGCCTTGAACAGCTGACCCCCTGTTGATTTTAAACGAAGGGACTGTATTTTTTATTATCAGGATAGAAGTAACCTGCATATTAATGACATAATAAATATTATAAACATTTAAAATTAAGTAGGATATTTGTCTTACTAAACCGGGGGGAGTCTTCCCTTAAGTAAATAAATAATTACAATATGAATTAGTAAATTTAGGACTTTTTAATTATTGAAATACCAATAAACTACTAGCCAGAAACAAATTAAATTAGACTGTTACTACTGAGAGTCCAGCTTCTCCCAGTCCACACCAGTCCGGCTTCTCCTGAGGAGTTTTACGTGGTTTCCTTCCAGCAATGAACAAATGCTGAGAAGTTCCTGATTGGCTCACACTAGATTATCCCTCCTGTTCCCAACACAGATTAAAATAAAACTTATTTTTAACTAGAAGAAGCAAAAATTTACTAATTAATCTATAAAGTCACATCTAAAATAAATAAATAAATAAAACTATTCTGTCTTGACATACACTCCTTGTTTCCTTCATATCCATACATCTAGTCATATATGCCCTCCGATTACAATAAAAAATAGACATTATTATAATATGCCGTTCTTGAAAATTATAATCATTGTCTTTAAAAATGATATTCGAACCGAATAAGGTATTTAACTTATTTTATTTAGCAATACATAAAGTGACTTTTAACATATCGGTTGAAAATATTCTAAGATATCGTTTGATTTACTAATAACGATCGATTTCAGATCAAAACACATATTTGACATTCGTAAAAGTCGAGCCCGAAACAATAAAACGGCAGAAATGTAAACAAAAATAACCAGAATTCCATGCTTACCTATTATTAGAACCAAATACACAAGGAACGAGAACTCTGAACAGTTTTTAGACATTTCAAAGCAGCAAAAATCACTAAACACAATAGAAATCTATGGTTTATGGTTCATATTATCGATACACACGGTTTAAAACACAAGTTCACTTTAATCGATGTAAATTAAGTGGTATTTTTGTAAAATCCCGCCAATACTGAAAGGAAAGTTCGAAATCTTGAAAACTTAAAAGCTCTGCGGACGGACACGCGCTTTCGGCGCAGCGGTCGAACTTCGAATGAAGTATGGGAGGATGAATTCGGAACTTGGAACCCGTTTGGCCATATTCGAGGTACCTACCTTCCCACTACTCGGACTGCTAAACAAATAATATTCTCAACAAGGAGGCGTGCTGGGCTTCGGGGTAACGAGACAAAAAGGCCCAAATTCAGACCTTTTCTCGGAATATTCTTATTAAAACAATACGTTTCCATCCCTTTACACGTTTTAATTTTTTTTTGTGTATTCATCGTCGTTGAGTGTTAGAAAGCTTTTGCAATGTAAATTTTCATAAGAACAACGTTTTTATATATCCTGAATATTTTTACATTCTCGATAACATTTAAATTTTTGAGGATAATATATCTCCACGAACAAGATACATATTCTTATTCTTAAATTCATGTTTGCCAACCCTTTAGAAGATCAAAATGTAATTGAATATTTATGGTCTAATTTATTTATTGTGGATATAATTAATTATAAAGTAGTTAAATGTTTGTTTTATTAAAAGAAACTACTTCGCAAATATATAATATTGAAATAAATAAAATAAAAATATTAAAATGAAGAATTGTATTTTTAGTGTGCTTTTTAGGTTTACTTCGCCAGGTGATATCGTTAATTTATGTATTAATTTTAAATCAAACACAGATTTTTTGAGACTACTAAGTTGTATTTTATTAACAAAAACACATAAATTTTCTATGTGTTTTTGTTAATAAAATACAACTTAGTAGACTCAAAAAAATCTGTGTTTGATTTAAAATGAATACATAAATTAAAATGGAGTTCTAAAAATTAAACATCAAATCAATAAATAAAAATAGATATCTTTAATCTTGTCTAATATCTCTAACTAACTAACTAACTAACCATCACGACGCTTCTCCGCAGGGGTAGGCAGAGAGAATCGAACGCCACACCACTCTGTCTTTGCAAACATTCTTCGCCTCTTCTACATTTATGCATCTCCTCATACATACCCAACGATTATTACGACTTCTAACCCGGCCGCTTTCAAGTATTTGACATACCTGATTGTGCCAGGTTTTCCTCGGTCTTTCTCTGCTTCTTTTTCCTACTACATTCGCCTCATAAATTTGTTTAACCGTTCTCTCCTCACTCATACGTTCCACATGTCCAAACAATCTCAACACACCTTTCTTAATTTTATCCATAATACTTATCTCAGCCTTGCATTATTTCCTTATTTCATCATTCGAACATTTATCAAACATCGTTTTGCCACACATTTGTCTGAGGGATCGCATTTCGACTGCATTCAGTCTGCTTTCATCCTTCTTTTGCCAACTCCATGCTTCGCTTCCATACATAAGGGTTGGAACCAGAACTCCGTTGTGTACTGCCAGTTTAGCATTCGCTGGTAGATTGAATAATTGAAGAATTGTATTTTTAGTATGCATTAGTAAAATTGAACAATTATGTTTCAATTATTCCTAGTACAGGTATACTTTGCCAGGTGATATCTTTAAACTTTTCTAATATCTCCAAGTACTTAATTACTATTGAAGAACGAGTATGCAAAATATGTTCAATTTTTGCATTATGTGATTCTGCAGTCGCTTTGTTGTAATACCGGTCTATTTTCATTTTTAATATCCCTCGGTAAATATCACGATATCTTAACTAACTAACCATCGCGCCGCTTCGAGAATCGAACGCCACACCACTCTGTCTTTGCAAACATTCTTTGCCTCTTCTACATTCATGCATCTCCTCATACATACCCGACGATTATTACGACTCCTGACCCGGCCGCTTTCAAGTATTTGACATACCTGATTGTGCCAAGTTTTCCTCGGTCGTCCTCTGCTTCTTTTTCCAACTACATTCGCCCCATAAATTTGTTTAACCGTTCTTTCTTCACTCATACGCTCCACATGTCCAAACCATCTCAACACACCTTTCTTAATTTTATCGATAATGCTTATCTCAGCCTTACATTCTTTCCTTATTTCATCATTCGAACATCTATCAAACATCGTTTTGCCACACATTCGTCTGAGGGATCGCATTTCGACTGCATTCAGTCTGCTTTCATCCTTCTTTTGCCAACTCCATGCTTCGCTTCCATACATAAGGGTTGGAACCAGAACTCCATTGTTTACTGCCAGTTTAGCTTCCGCTGATAGATTTTTATTTGCTAAAACTGATTTTAGTGCACCATTCACTCTGTTCCCAGCATTCACTCTCTTTTCTATGTCTTTATCAATCTTTCCATCCCTAGAAAACATACTACCCAAATAGCATACTACCCAAATATCACGATATCTTAAAATCTAATATTCTTCATATATTTAAATTACACTTTAATTCTATTTTATGAAATAACTTCATACCTTTATATGAGAAAATAATAAATTTGAAGTTTCTTTTTATTATTATTTATTGATTACTTTTGTTATTATGTGATATAGACGAGTTATTCCTTATGATATTGTAGCCAACGCGCGCCTCCGAGCGATTGTTAGTGTTTTTTATCGTCCTTTTTTGAACAGTAACTTTTTTCGTGAGGTAAAAAAGTCGAGAATTGAATGTGTGCTTAAGTGATTTGATATATGGCCACAGTTTGATATGAATTTTAAAATAAACAACCCATACAAAATAAGCCGGCATTAATTTCAATAGTTCCATGCATTATTTCCAGAGATTTTTTGCGCAATTCCGTGTCATAACCCCGATGTTAAATTGTCGATAAAATTAATAAAAGCAATCAAGTATATTTTTTACTAAACACATAGCATGGATTAAATATTGAATCAAGCTGGCATTTTTTGTATCCCATTACTTCAACTGAATTTGCCGGCTACTAATTACAGGCGATTGATTCATCGATTAAAATTTAGATTATTTACATAAATTTATAAAATTTAATTAAATTCTACCCTAAAATTAATCACTGTTTTAATTATACAGTTTACTCTAAGAGCCCTTGAGGTAGTATTTTGGGAAAAAGTTGTATTATCTTATCTGGAAAACTTGGCACAATCAGGTATGTCAAATACTTGAAAGCGGGTCAGGAGTCGTAATAATCGTCGGGTATGTATGAGGAGATGCATTAATGTAGAAGAGGCAAAGAATGTTTGCAAAGACAGAGTGGTGTGGCGTTCGATTCTCTCTGCCTACCCTGCGGGGAAGCGGCGTGATGGTTAGTTAGTTAGTTAGAATATATGTACGTTGGTGGGGTTTTTGACAGGAAGCAATATCTTCCAACTAACCAAAAACGGTGCAGATATACTGTTCAATGTTTGAACTTTATACCTTTTCAAATTAGTGGGCAGATAGTGTTAGTACAAAAAAAAAACAAATTACAATTGATCGCAGTATGAATTATTTTAACTGTAAATTCTTGATGCACAAGGAGGTAAAGGAAGGAGGATCAGGTAATGAGTTGAGGGGGAAAATTAAAGAAGCTGAGGAAGAATGATATGATTGTTAATGTTTCAGACGTTTCTAGAAATTGATCAGAGATATTGCATTTTTCATATGAAGAGATGATTATTAATTTTGTCTAAAAATATATTTTTAATTTCTATTTATGTTAATTATTTTCATCGTAGCTACTTAACGTAGGTTCCAAGTAACAAAATATAAAAAAGGAAGAAAGAAAAAGTGATCTCTTCTTCCTAATTGAAATATCAATATTTTGCGCAGATTGCCACTGGTTCGAATCCCTACACAACCTACAAAAAAAAATACTATTTAAACAATAATAATAAATAATATTTGAAATTTTATAAGCGGCATTTTCGTAAAATACTACCTATAGGCCGCTTCACTGTGAAGCTGATTATCTTATATTCGTATACGATAAATGAGAGATGTCTTAATCGAATGTAATGCCCTATGCATCGGTAGGTACCTATCGGATAAAATTACTTACTAACTAACTAAGTTAAGACGCTAATTAATATGAGAAAAAAATATATTTAATAAATATGTTTTTATTAATTGAATGAACTTTAACGAATTTCGTTTTTCCATGCCATTTTGACATGAGCAAAAAAAGTTTAAAAATCGCTATGGGAGGCAAAATAGTCGGGAGGCGAAAAAAAGTAAACAGTAATTTTACCTTATAAAGGCTCGCCCGTCCGTCTCGCTTTCTCCGTTAAAATTACCGACGGTAAGAGTGAGATAGACTAGAGTAAACATTGGATGAAATAAACATCTTCGACAGCTAACAAGGCAGGTTGTTTAGTTAACAGCGGGAATATGGAATTTAGAGTCTGTCCGTTTTAAGAATGTTATTTCGAAAAAAATGCTCCATTTTTTTAAGTAAATTTTTATAATAAAGTACGTTCATATGTACACATCGCTCACTCCTTTCAAAAACGTCATAAATCAAAAAACTTGATTTTTCAGGAGAACGTTTTTCGAGTTTAAAAATATAACACATTGTATTAAAAATAAATATCAAGCCACTTATTAAACTTTTTACTGTGCAATAGATGTTTTTAGGTAAACCCTGAAGGTTTTTTCCATTTGCAAAATATTTAAAATATAAAAAAAAATCTAATTTCTTCAAAATGCAATAAAAATATTTTCTGCCTTGTAGCGGGTAAATAGTAAGTTAAAAATATGCCTCTTTTGCTGGGATATAGTACATTTTGTGCATTCCGAAAACATGCACAACTAAAAATTTACGATTTTTGATTTATGACGTTCTTGAAAGGAGTGAGCTATATGTAGTAGGTTTAAAGTCAAGGATTTAAAAAAAAATGTATTATTATTCTGTGCCCCTCGAGAAACTCGTGCATATTAGCTAGCAATGCTTAAGTAAGTTCGAAACACGAGTCACGCCAAGTTTTCCTCGGTCTTTCTCTGCTTCTATTACTTACCTAACCTTCTATTAATATTCGCCTTAGATGTTTTTTTTACTATACGTGAAAACTATGTAAATCGTTAAAAAAATTTACAAATAAATGGATATGATAAACTGTTAGAAACAAATTTGAAATACAAGAATGTGTCTTCTTATTGAAAATATACAATACACATTATTATTTATTTATTATTATTTTACACTTTATTTATTATTGTATCTTGCTAATATTTTATTTTATTGGAAATCTAGATAACTTAGAAAAATCGTAAAAAATTAATAAATAAACGAAAATAATAAATGTAAAATAATAATCAGTACAAATATTAGAATATATCTTCTTCCTTTAAATATACGAGTATACAGTACACACATTATTATGTTGATAGTATTTTATATTCCTGAAGTGTCTTATTAAAATATGATTTATATTTCTACTACACTCTATGGCTTCCCTCTTCTACTCTCACATTCTCCGCTCTCTTCATCCGCTACGAACCACGGAGAATTTAAACACACGTGAATAATGATACAGGTTTATCGAGATATTTATTATGTGCACCTCACAGTGTAGAATAAACATAAATTTATTAAATTTGAATGCATCAAAGGAGGCAGAATGTTGAGATCATTCGAAATCATTTTAAAAAGAAACAGGTTATATGATATGTGTATTTGCATTTATTTAATTAATGTTGAAAAATCAATTGATACACAAGATAGGTTTCACTAGGGAGGAATATATAATTTAACATATTTTTAATATATGAAGATTATTGAAGTCAGGATATTTACAGGGCTTGCAACCTGTCATAGCATGGTTAAGTGATCTATTTGCACACGTGTTACATTATTCTAATTATTGACAATATTCTACCCATGATTGACACCCACACTACTCAAATTTTTGGAACTCTTACATAAGTATATTGATCATCTCGTGACATAGTACGCGTGAGTTCACAACAGCCATCTATGTTGGAATGAGGAAAGCTTTTATTAAGCAGATACTCTTTTTATTCGTATACGAGGTCCAAATCCTGGATTATTTTCAAATACTTACGACCCGCCTGTAAACATGATTTTAATTTTTATATATAGCTTGTAATTTGATCAGTTATTTTATTTACAACATTTTGAATGTGTCGAAATACTTTTTCACAAGGATCAAAGTCCATGCAAGTAACTTTTCCTTTAAAAGGTATATAAACGTAATTGCAAATTATTTCTAAATATTAATTTGCAGATGAAATTCCGTATCCATCAGCTTCGAATTTTAAAACAAAGTAATATTGTGAGTAGGTACATGCAAAAAGGGCTAACTCAATGTAAGAGCGGAAATAACAGTGAAGTAGAAATAGTTCGGCTTTTAGGTTGTCTTTTTTCTAAAACTTGTCTTTTCGATCATGCATTCCCTTATTGTAAACATTTTCATGTACTGTTAGTCGTTAAGCCTCCAAATCTGGGGGTTGTTTTATGCCTAAACAAAGGGCTGTATTTTTACAACTAACCCTGCCATAAATCGATCATTACAGTCAAAAGTTTCAAAGACCCTTTTAAGCTTAAAAAAATATTTTCCTAGAATACATTATTAGAAAGCTTTTTCAAGTTTAATTGGCAAGTAGGTACTTGACCACAAACTTAGCATATGAAAATACGGTACTTTCTAAAATAAAAATAAAAATGATCTGTCTTCTTTCAAAAAGAGTTTGTTCGACATTTTTCCATTTTTTTAAAACACTTATACGCACCCCGATGATGCATAGGGCACTGCATCATATAAACGCAGTATTATCTTGATCGTTAACACATGAAGGAAAGGTGATCAGCCCTCCGCTTCAAGTACCAATCCAGGGTAATATTGAATAAATATTAGAGTGAAAAAATCACTCATGTTTATTTGACCCCCCCTGGGAATCGAACCCGGGATCTCCAGTACGGCAGCTAGCGTGCTGACCATTACACTACGGAGGCGGACATTGATCGATATTAATAATAATAAATAATTTTGGATAGTTTATACAATAGCGGAAATAAATTTGGATAATTTATTAAGCGCCATTTTCGTAAAGTAATACTTTAGGGCGCTTACGAGCGACATAGTGATTGAAGAATACATAAGTCTCTGGCTAGTACAGTGGAATACATTAGGGTTGGAACCAGAACTCCATTGTGTTATGCCAGTTTGGGTTTCGCTGATAGTTTTATTTTTTTCACCATTCACTCTGTTCCCAGCATTCACTAACCTTTCTATCCCTAAAAAATACACTTCTTAAATCTTCGACAATAATACGAGACGAATTATCTACCGATTTCATGATTTCCCCATTTACCACTATTTTATATCCAGATCTTTAAAAATTCATGACATTCAAGTCTTTAAAAAACTATGACTTTGGATTCGTCAACATTCATTGGCAAATCATTTTCATTTCACACGTGCCTACATGTCTTTTCCGCTATTGGCAAGATGCACAGCATCCTCAGCACGCAAAAGACAACAGACAATTAAATCGATCATACTTAGCTCCAATATAAACCTTTAAGTTCTTTCATACAATTGTCCGTGTATAGATTAAACAGCCACGATGACATTACACATACCTGTTTAACACCTTAAGAGATGCAAACCAAGCTTATATATGCGGTACTATCCTCATGTACTTTTATATACGTTTACTTCATAAACAAATACAGTAAAACGTTTTGAAATTTCGTTCTATCAACTCGATCATACGCCTTCTACAAATCCACAGAAAAGAGAAAAGTCTTCGATTCTTTACCAAAACTTTACTTTCATATTGCTAAAATTTAAATTTTGATTACAGACAATGATTATAATTATACGCGGTAATTCGATCACCTCACCATTTATTTTATAACTAACTATAACCTAACCTAACCATCAAGCCGCTTCCCCGCAGGGGTAAGAGGAGAGAATAGAACGCCACACCACTCTGTCTTTGCAAACATTCTTCACCCCTTCCGCATTCATGCATCGCCTCATACATACCCGCCGAATATTTCGACTCCTAACCTGACCGCTTTCTTAAGTATTTGACTTACCAGATCAAGCCAAGCTTTCTTCGGTCTTCCTCTGCGTCTTTTTCCAACCATTTTCACCCCATTAATTTGTTCCTCACTCGTGTATTCTCAGCACACCTTTCCTGTTTTTATCATTAATGCTTGTCTCAGCCTTGCATTATTTCCTTATTTCCCCGTTCGGGCATCTATCATATATTGTTTCGCCGCACGTTCGTTTGAGGGATCGCATTTCGACTGAATTCAGTCTTTTTTCATCCTCCTTTCGCCAACTCCATGATTCGGTTCCATACGGGTTGGAACCAAGACGCTATTTTATGAAAACGATGTTATATAAAATAAATTATCCAAAATTACAATTAAAAGAAGATTTGTTTTTCCAGTCAACTTATTGAAATCTGTTGCCACAATATGTGAATCAACACATCCGCTATGTTACGAAACACGTAGACAAATATGTCTTAGAACAGTTTGTTATTTACTACAGGCTGTAAATCAGTATCCTTTGTGTTCCCATACAATGTCCCAGGATCGCTTGCATGCAGCTTTTGTGAGCAGAATGCAGTTTGAGAAAATTGTGAGAAAATAAATTTATTGCTCTGACAGCTTATCAAATAAGTCTATACAATATTTAGGCACTTACTAAAGAAACCAATGCGTTGTGATGTCTTTATGAAAACTTTGAGCATTGTGATCAAGTCGTCTTTTTTGCAATTTCAGAAAAATAGGTTTCTGTTTAAAGAATTATCAATGTATGGAAAGCCAGTAATAGTCAATATACATGTCCTACGATTACGCAGACTTTTGACACCGCCAGATTTTAGGTTCTGATTGATCTGATCGTGCCAAGTCTTTTTCGGTCGTCCTCGTTCTGTTTTCCCTCTCACATTCGCCACAAATATTTTCTTAGTGATTCTTTCGTTCTCCATTCGCTCCACATGTCCATACCACCGTAAAGAAGTCTTCCAAATCTTTTCGATTGTTCCTCGTTCAGCCTTACATTCCTTTCTTATAACTTCGTTTTTAATTCTGTCATACAATGATTTAATTTTTTTTTAATTATGTAGAATGTGAATGGGATTTTGCGAATATTTGGCGAATGTGAATGGGAGAACAGGAGGACGGCCGAAAAACATTTGCCACAACCAGATTAATCAGAACCTAAGATCTGGTGGTGTCAAAGGTCTACATAATCGGAGAGCATGTATGACTAGATGTAATAGAGAATAAAAACCTATCAGTGAAAACTAAACTGGTAGTACACAACGGACTCGATCCCTTAATGTGTGGAAATGTGTTAATTATAAGCAAATAATGCAAGACTGATATAAACATTATTGATAAAATTAAGAAAGGCGTGTTTAGATGGTTTAGACACGTGGAACAAATAAGTGAGGAAAGAACGGTAAAACAAATGTATGATGAGAATGTAGTTTTAATTCTCGTAGAAGCAAAGAAAGATCGAGGGAAACGAGACATGAACAAGTCAAGTGTTTAAATAATCAGCGGATATCGCGAACTCCATTCAACAACGTCATTTATCAAAAATCGTAATTTTTCACTTTTACGTGTTTTCGAAATGCTCAGAAAATGTACTATATCCCAGCAAAAGCGGCATAATCTTAACTTAATATTTACTCGCTACAGGGCAGAAAGTGTTGTTTTTTGCATTTTGAAGAAAAGGTATTGTTTAATTATTTTTTTAATTTTACTAAATATTTTTCTAATGGAGAAAAAACATCCAGGTTTTACCTAAAAAGATCTGTTGCTCTGTTAAAAGTTCAATAATTGGCTTGATATTTATTTTTAATACATTGTATTATACTCGTATTTTTAAACTTTAAAAACGATCTCCTGAAATATCAAGGTTTTGATATATGACGTTGTTGAAAGGAGTGAGTGATATGTGTGAGGAGATGCAAGATGTAGAGGATGCGAAGAAGTTTCCGAAGACCGAGCTTGCGAGTCTCTCTGCCTGCCCCTGTAGTGTAGTGCCGTGATGGTTAGTTAGTTAGTTCAATATCCAATACCTACTAATGCGCATTTATTTATGGCAACCTTAGAATATGCTACCGTATTATATGGCTGTCTGCAAAGTCTCTAAATTTTAGGGTCTGAGAAATTACAGGGATCGCAAACATTCTGTGAGAATAGCCAAACATTGTGCAAACAATGACCATTACAGGACCAGTTTCATCAGCCCTTATTATCGAATAAAAAGATTTTTTTAAGTATTTAAAAGAGTCGTGCATGCAAAAGACGTCTATTAAAAAAAAAAACTTCTTTTTATTGCTACAAAAACATTTTAAACAATTCAATAAAACGCCATACATAATATGTATAAATAGAATAAGAATAACATAACGTTTTTGCCTAGAATTTTCACTCATGAAAATATAGTAACTTCAAACATAAAGAGTAAATCCACTCACTCAGGCATGGCTATGAAACTTATTAAGTTGAAGCCTGAGTAGGGACATGATAAGCGGTGTTGCATAAACCGTAGTTAGATTTCAGAGTCACTTGGACGTTAGGTAATTGGAAAAAAAGACGTCTCACACTTCGATTGGCCATAACAACTGCCATGGGTATGGTGATCTTACCAGCTCGCAACTAGGGCATAAATGTGACGATTGTGGATTTGCTTTTGCGGGCCGATGGAACGGTTAATGAGATGATCTTAAATAACTAAAAGCGTATTTATTTGTTTCATAATTTACATTATGTTCTTTTTCTCAGTTTACTCAAAGTGAAGCGACCTAGAGGCAGCATTTTACGAAAATTATGCTATATAATGTATCAATAATGAAATAATATTAAAAATATTATCGATAATATAATTCTATTATATTATATTGAATTATATTCGATTCATAGAAGA
Source organism: Brachycentrus maculatus (assembly GCF_059751285.1). Lineage (NCBI taxonomy): Eukaryota > Metazoa > Arthropoda > Insecta > Trichoptera > Brachycentridae > Brachycentrus > Brachycentrus maculatus. The sequence continues at coordinate 998,975 of NW_028280971.1, forward strand.
GAATTTTTGCCATCGAAAATAAAAAGAGCCTGAGAATGAAGAGTCAGAAATGCTTATAAAAATAAATAGCAGCATGTGGAACGCGAACCGCGATCTGCCGACCCCTGCCGTAAAAGAGCAAAGCACCTAAAGGAGCTATATGTTATAAATTCTATTTACGTATCTAAAATCTTAAGTTAGGTTAGATTAGGTTATATAAATTTGTAAACAAAGAATATGGGGATTATATATGTTCAACTGTCATTGTCTGGTTTATGTGATCACACGTGTAACATTCACCATTCAACAAATTACATTTTGTAAAGTGATCAATTAAACAGCCTATGACAGTTATTAACCAATGTAAATACCCAGACTTCCACATTCTCCTTCATCTATGACGAGATGTCAAAAAAGGCTAAAACATTTAAAATCTACTATTCCGAAAATTCCAAGATTTGTATCTGTCATGTAATATGTAATCTTGACGTATTTAAAAATGACACGTCAAATTTTCGAAGGTTTTGTATTTTAAGACAATGCATTTTTTCTGCAATTCCTTAAACCCCATGTGACAGTGCTAGATGGCACACGCTTTGACGAATTTTCTTGGTATTTCGGAAGGTAAAATATGGTCATCCCTTTGTACACAATGGGGGTTTGAACACGCAGACCACCTTCACAAAGGTTTTAAGTAGTGTCATAAATCATTTACGTCTTTAAGCTTAAATCTTTTAAGGATCTTCAAATAAATGCTTTGTTTTAAATACCCTGTCAGCCCCTAAAGTATAAAGTAAAAAGTCACATAATGATATTTTTGAAAATCCACGTGAGATAAGCATTATCGATAGTTTATTGATTTGGCATTTAATTTGTGGAACTACATTTTTATTTAAGTAAAAATTATTATATTTAACACAGATTTTTTGAGTCTACTAATTTGTATTTTATTGTTAAAAAAAACACATGAAAAATTAATATTGTGACAATTGTTTCACCTAGTTATGGTATTTTTAAACGAATGTTTTCATTCATTCAATTCATTATTGAAAATGCAATAACTAGGCAAAACAATGCGGCTGTCCAAATTTAAAACACAGTAAGGAACATTTTTTTTGTACTACGTTTTTTTGCATTTTTGGACTAAGTAGAGTCTACTTAGTCCATAAATGCAAAAAAAACATACTACAAAAAAATATTCCTTACTGTGTTTTAAATTTAGACAGCCGAATTGTCACAATATTAATATTTGTGTTTTTTTTTTTTAACAATGAAATACAACAAAGTAGACTCAATATATCGCTCACTCCTTTCAAGAACGTCATAAATCAAAAATCGTCAATTTTCAGTTGGATATGTTTTCGGAATGCCCAGAAAATGTACTTTATCCCAGCAAAAGAGGCATATTTTTAGCATAATATTTACCCAATATAGGGCAGAAAATGTTGTTTTTGCATTTTGAAGAAAAGGCGTTGTTTAATTATTTTTTTTAATGTACTAAATATTTTTCAAATGGAGAAAAAACTTTCAGGTTTTCCTAAAAAGATCTGTTACACGGTAAAAAGTTCAATAAGTGGCTTGATAATTATTTTTAATACATTTTATTATATTTTTAAACTTTAAAAACGTTCTCCTGAAAAATCAAGTTTTTTGATTTATGACGTTCTTGAAAGGAGTGAGCGATATGTGTGTTTGATTTAACAATTTATACATAAATTATCCATAATAAGAGAGATGTGTCGATATGGTTTAGACATGTCGCTCACTCTTTTCAACAACGCCATAATTAAAACAAACTTGATTTTTCATGAGGTCGTTTTTAAAGTTTAAGAATATAATGAAATGCATTAAAAATAAATACTTAGCCACTTTTAGAACTTTTTACTGTGCAACAAATCTTTTAGGCAAACCCTGAAGGTTTTTACTCCATTTGTAAAATATTTAGTATTTTTTAAAAAATAAGTAAAGAATAACTTTTCTTCAAAATGCATAAAAAACACTTTCTGCCATGTAGCGGGTAAATATTATGTTTAAAATATGCCGCTTATGCAGGGATATAGTTAATTTTCTGAGCATTCCGAAAACATGCACAACTAAAAATTGACGATTTTTGATATATGACGTTGTTGAAATGAGTGAGCGATGTGGAACGAATAAAAATATAAAATTATTTTTCAATATCATTTAAAATCAAAATATCATTAAAAAAGACCGAAAGCAGTTAAAATGTTATATTTCAGAGAAATAAAAGTCAAAATGGTATAAACATATAAAAGATGTTCGAATGGCGATATAAGAAAATAATGCATGGCTAAGAGAGACATTATCGATGCTGCAAATTGAAAAAGGTCTGTCGAGATAGTTTGGTAATGTGAATGAGTGAGGGAAGAACGATAAAACAAATTTGGCATGATCAGGGGCCAGGTTAGGAGTCGAAATTATCGGCGAGGGTGTTCATACATATCTCCTCATGGAGATGCATGAATGTGGAAAAGGCGAAGAATGTTTGCAAAGACAGAGTGGTATGGTGTTCTATTCTCTTTGCTTACCCCTACATATGCGGCGTGATGGTTAGTTAGTTATGTAGGTTATTCATGAAACCTTTTCTTCTGAATATAAAAAAAGTTAAGGAAAAATAAATACTCTTTCAAGAACGTCATAATTCAATAAACTTGATTTTTCATGAGAACGTTTTTAAAGTTTAAAAATATAATACAATATATTAAAAATAAATATCAAGCCACTTATTGAACTTTTTACTGTGCAACAGATCTTTTTAGGTAAAACCTGAAGGTTTTTTCTCCATTTGAAAAATATTTAGTACCTATGTTTAAAAAGATAATTAAACAATAACTTTTCTTCAAAATGAAAAAAACAACACTTTCTGCCCTGTAGCGGGTAAATGTTAAGTTAAAAATATGCCGCTTTTGCTGGGATATAGTACATTTTCTGGGCATTCCGAAAACATGCACAACTGAAAATTGTCGATTTTTGATTTATGACGTTCTTGAAAGGAGTGAGCGATATGTGTTTATAGTTGAAATAATGTAGAACCTTCCGATAATCGCTGTAACTTCATTGCTAGTGTGCGCTTCGTGGGTTTTTATTTTATACTGCCATCTATTGACAAAACGTGAAATTATTTTCTCTCCGTTGGTAACGTTTGTATTTCAGTAAGTTGAAATACTTCGATGTAAGAAAATAGTTCGATGCCGGTATCATAGATGTCGGTAATAATTATTAATATTTGTTTTTGTCATAAAAATTCTCCCCTAGCAATAAAAAATATGGTTGTTGGTTTACTGATGGTAACAATTTTAGGGTTAAATTATTGAAGGTTTTAAAAAAAAAATTATGTTTTTAATAATATATTTTGATTATTCTTAATGATAGATTATGTCATAATAAAGACGAATTTAATTTAACTGTAGATCTTTTGAAGCATGGGAAGATTGAATAACGTTACATAAGTGTATCAAATGATCATTTAACTATCCGATGACAGGTCATCAGAGTGTTCGCAATACCCAGATCCGCATATCACCTTCTTACAGGTTATTTCATCTCTGTCGAGACATGCATACGATATATCCCTTTATTTCTATCCTCGCAACTCCTTTCTTGATCCAATTTTTTTTCCTACCTTGTTCTCATCAATTTACAGATTAAATAATACATATACTATTTTTTATTCGTGCTCCAAATAATTGCATTTTAATTTTGTTTGTACTTATGAGTAAGCACTATATGCTCTCTAATTTTAAACAGCTGTGTAAGGTTTAAAGTTTACCAGTATAATTAGTTTGTTTTTGGTTGTTAGGAAGATATTGCTTCTTAGCAATAAGCCCGCCAATGTACGTATTTTCTGTATAAGAAGTAAAATAAATAAATACATTATTAACAAGCCCTCAGAGGTTTAATCTGTGTATATCAATATATTGTAAATGATTATTCTCGTTTTTTTAAAAAAACCCAAATAATAAAAAAAAGTTTTTTTATTGTTTTGAAATAATCAATTCTTTATATACAATAAAAAATAATTAAAATCTGCTTGAGATGCATTGAGTGTTTTAATAAATTAAATAAAAAAAAATCAAACGCGATCCATATTCTGTAATTCAATGTCGATTCCAGAATATCGATAACCCCAAATCAGTGAGCTTTTTTATACAAAACTTTACCTACAGCTGTTCCCATTGAACTTTTCACCCCACGATTTTTTTTGGGTTTGCTATTGAGGGTTGCGAGGTACACCTTTACATTTTTTATATTCTTTATTATATTGCAGTATCGATTTTTATATTCCGATATTTTCGACAAACTAGATCATCCTGCAGTATTGATTTTACCGTATCGCAACGCGGTCGAATTAAAACCGTTAAGTTTATTTTTGATAATATTTTATTTTGTTAATTTATTGTTGTCATAAATATACGATGAACTTCAATCACATTGAAAGTATAAGCTTATATTTTAACTTTGAGAAGAAAAAAAATCATAAAACTACAAACGCTTTTAAAAAAAATACCAGACAAAAGAGTTTCATTGAAGTGCTCACTCTAATATGTATTCAATATTACCCTGGACTGGTACCTGAGCGGAAGGCTGATCACATTTACTTCAAGTGTTAACAATCGAGATAACAGTAAATTTATATGGTGCAGTGCCCTATGCACCAACGGGTGCAGATAAAGGTTTGAAGTTGAAGGAAGTTGAAGTGCTTGAAGTGTTAAAATGTCTAAAATATGGTGCTCTTTTGATCAAAATGATTGTGTTAAAATAATACAAAAGTTAAGTGTATTTTGATTTAAGTTTTTATTGTTTTATTTGTATAACTAATGGAACTGAAATACCTGGTGACAGTGTTTTGATCACTTCTTCTACTCTCCTCGACGCAACATCCAGTGTGAGATTTGGTCTCTTCCTCAAGTGCTTTCCAATAACTCTTATCTCTGCCCAATCTTCCCCAGTTTCATCTTCTACTTGTTCTACTTCAGCCTAAATCCGCAAAGTGTATCCTTCTGAAATAAAATAAGAAAACTAAAAAATGTTTCCTATTAAGAAAATGTATGGATTTTGTTTTGTTTTTTTCGTAATATAGTAAATCAGGTTTACAGATCTTTTTAACACGACGCCTGCCTTCCATTTTAACTGCTCAGCATATCTCCGTCTTCCCTTTATCTCTTTCCTTCTATTTTCCCATCTTACACTGTTGTGATTAAGTCATCAATCTTACCTCTCTTTACAATTGTTTCTAATAAGGATATTTTAATTTAGTTTTTTTTTTCCATCCAACTAATTCTTTTTACCCTTTTCCAATGTAACAACTCTTTCTATATGCATCTTATTGTCATCCAAGTTTAGCTAAAATAGTGTTCTTTTCTTCTTCTTCGTCTTCTTACACTTATTTGTACCCAATTATGCACCGAGCACTATAAAATTAATCTCTAATTATATGAAGGCAAGGTTATAAGTCTCACTCTTCAGATACCAGTCTAGTGTAATATTAAATAAATATTAGCATAAAAAAATACTGATATTTCTTTCGAACTTCTTAGAATCGAACTCGGGATCTCCAGCACGATAGCTAAACTTGGTAACCAGTACACTATGGTAAGATTTGGTACCAGGACTCCATTGTGCACCGCCAGTTTAGCTTTCGCTGATAGGCTTTATGCAATTTTAAAGCACGTACATTTATTTCCTAATAAAAATCCTAATCTGTTCAATTTGTCGATAATTTTATCATCCGTTGCGTCATGCTTACGACATCAAGAAACCCTGATTTCATTATTGAGTAAACGTTTTTTTCTTCGTCTTTAAAAAAGAAAAGAAAATATCTACCTGTAACATAAAATTACATGTGGAGTATTTGTACGCGTCCAAGTTAATGAAGCCATACATTTAGAGAAAATAATTTATCAGTAAAAAAGGAACTATTCACGTTCATGCAAAATATCATTGGATTCTTGAATTATTGAATTGGAAATACGTGTAGGGTGTAACAGTGGGTAGATATTATTCACATATGAGTACCTACGTCAGTATTTTTTCTAAAGGTAAAAAATATTGCTTTCCTTTAACAAAGCTGCCCCTGTAATATTCTTTATTAAAATATTTTTTGAGAGCGTTTATCAGGCTTCGATTAGGGGATGAAATCTTTCATTTTCCTTTTTAGCTTTTCTGTGGCAAAAATAATTTTATTAAATTGGACCTCCCTCTTTTTCACCCGCCTTTCTCGTTTACTGCCTCGTCCATAACTTGTGGCTTCTAGGATACTAAAATAAATTTTACAACCTTATTTTTAAATAAAACATTTTGAGTGTCTCCAAATACTTGTTCACAAATCTGGATTATCTCCAATTATCTCCAATTATTGGAGTTATTTTTCATATTATTTTTTGACATCTCGTCAAAGATGAAGAAGAAAGAATATGGAAGTCTGGGCATTTACGGGAGTGACGACCGTCATATGCTGGTTTAAGTGTTCACTTTACACTCATGTAACATTCACCAATTCTACCCATTATTGACAACCATACTACCTACTCAAATTCTTGGAAGTTTATATGTATGTATATATGAGCCAATGCCAAAACATTGTTCTTGAATCACTAGAATTTCTATTGGTGAGATGATAATATTTTTCATTAATTGATTTAGTAGTCACTTTGTGGTAATATCTATCAAATTTTGATCAAATCAACCTCAAATTTTAAGTCCTGCTTAGTAAATACCACTATTCTTAAAATCCAATGACTAAAGCCTCTCCCCTATTGTCTATATACCGCTAAAGAGTAAATAAAAATACGAAACGGCTCCTACCCCCACTTCATCCTTCAACGTCCCAAGGATACAACTCTAAAATTTAGACTTATTTAGACGCTTCACATACCATGTTTGAAAGTTATGCGGAATACATCGAAACACATGTCACATTAGATTTTACGAAATAGTGGTATTTACCAAGTAAAACTTAAATTTAAAATTACTGTTTTTCCCTGTTTAAAAGATTGATGACTGCTCACTTCTCATTGGAAGACGATCTATATGAATCTGAAGCGAGATAACTATATAATTTTAGTAGGCTTTTCCGAAATCAGAGGTCCGCTGTACGGGCGATTACGTTAAATTACCACGATACGATTACGTTTGACGCATTGTATCTAAAAAACGATCTCTTCAATCGTTAATTCTTATTGAACATACTGTTTATTGTTTCTTTATTAAAATATGATTTTGAAAAATTTAATTGCCAAAAAACTTGGAACGAAATGTTACATATCGCTCACTCCTTTCAAGAACGTCATAAATAAAAAAAACTTGATTTTTCAGGAGAACGTTTAGAGAAAGTTTAAAAATATAATACAATGTATTAAAAATAAATATCAAGCCACTTATTGAACTTTTTACTGTGCAACAAATCTTTTTAGGTAACACCTGAAGGTTTTTTCTCCATTTAAATACTTTTTTTTTTTTAAATAATTAAAAAATAACTTTTCTTCAAAATGCAGAAACAACACTTTCTGCCCTGTAGCAGGTAAATATTAAGTTAAAAATATGCCGCTTTTGCTGGGATATAGTATATTCTCTTGGCATTCTGAAAACATGCAAAACTGAAAATTGACGATTTTTGATTTATGACGTTCTTGAAAGGAGTGAGCGATATGTCGTTTTCTTGTATCGATAATAGAGACTGAATACGTTAATTTACTAACCATTACGCCGCTTACCACAAGGGTAGGTTGAGAGAATAAAACGCCATACCACTCTCATTGTAAACATTCTTCGCCTTTTCCTCATACAGACCTGCGATTGTTTCGACTCCTGACCCTACCGCTATAAAATATTTGACAGCTGATCGTGCCAAGTTTTCCTCGGTCATCCTCTGTTTCTTTTTCCGACTACATTCGCCACATAAATTTGTGCTACCGATCTTTCCTCAATCATACGTTCCGCATGTCCGAATGCTTATATGATCGAATGCTTATCCGATAATGCTTATCTCAGCCTTGCATTTTTTTCGGATTTCACCATTGGAAAATCTATCATACCTACATCGTTTTGCCGCACATTTGTCTGATGGATAGTATTTGACTGCATTCAGTCTAATTTCATCCTTCTTTTGCTTCACTTCCATACATTAGTTTTGGAATCAGAACTTTGTTCTGTACTGCCAGCTTAGCTTCCGCTGATGGGATTTTTTGCTATAACTGGTTTTAGTAAGTGTAATTCATTCATACATTACTTATCTAATGTTATTGTGCCGTATTAAGTAATCTATCAAATTTAATGCCCCGTAATTATGAACAATATAAAAGGTAATTGAATTTCAAGAATATAAGTAATTTTATTAAAAACAACAAACTCAATAAACGGCGTATATCCGCCAGCAGTTAGTAAACATTTCACAATAAACTAGGCGTTTCAACAATATCAAATAACAATAATAATAAAACACTTATATTTATTTTACCCCCCTTGAGAATTGAACCCGGGACCTCCAGAACGGTAGCCGAGCGTGCTGACCATTACACTACGGAGGCGGACAGAGGTATGTATTAATTTTTAAATCAAACACAGATGTTCTGAGTCTACGAAGTTGTATTTTATTGTTAAAAAAACATCTTAGTAGACTCAAATAATTTGTGTTTGATTTTACAATTAATACATAAATTAAAATAGAGTTCTACAAATTAAACGCCAAATCAATACACATATTAAAAGTATTTTAATTCCAAGAATATAAATAAAATTATTATAAAAATATATATCAGTAGTTAGTAAGCATTTGATAATAAAGTAGGTATATCCATAGTTTGCGACCTCCATTTTGTCTTTTCATTTAGCGAATAACACCCTCTCTGGTAATTTCTTCATCCCACCGGAGAAATTTCCCCCGCGCTTGCGCAATCCGTATTCTTCCACCCCCTCCACCCTTCTATAGAGGGTTCTAATTTCTCACATATCTTTATGTAAAAGGGTTCGGTTTACATAACGAGAAACGGAAAGAGGGGTAGATGCGCAAATTACAAAGCACTGCGCATGATCGTAAATTCTCACCCCCTTGTTTATATTGCAAATCCGCACCCCGACATCTAGCGGTCGAAAAACAAAACTATTTCTCCAAAAACGGATTAGAACAATATATTTTTTATATAAAGCTTATTTCTTTAGTTTTTACCAATAGTTTTATCAGTAATACATCAGTTTCACAAAGATAAATTAAAATGGCATCGAGTGTAGTTCTAAAATGAGCTCAATTTCATTCCAAGGCATTATTTTACTAGATCGTAAAAAAGCTCCCGGTTTGCGTCTCGACTAAGCTAAGTAGTTTTTTAAGAGCTTTAAGTTTTTTACGGCTGTGGTTCAAACATTATTTAATAGATGGGACTCAAGACTCGATCTTACAACGTCGGACACCATTTAATAATATTTTTAATGGTAGAATAATTAATGTTGTAATAATTTATGGTGTTTGGAAAGCAAATAAATTTGATTCATCATATCATATTAAAATATTCAAAACTTTGTTAATCATAAGGTTTTATTAACGAAAATAACTAGGCAGAAAATAAGAATGGATACGGTATAAATATATTATACCATAGTAGTTGAATTCCGACTTCATAAAAATAATTTCACTTATTGATTCAGCAATAACTTTGTAGCAAAACCTATTTTTAATTTGGATTTCAATAGGTTAAATAAAACTTTTTCTTCAAATTTATTGCGACACGTGTTTCGATGCATTCCGCATCATTTTCAAAGGTGTCAAAAATGTTAAAAAAATACGCGGAATACATTGAAACACTTGTCACAATAGATTTGTAGGAATACTAGTATTTACCAAGTGAAATAAAAAAAACCATCCAAATATATTGGTATATTTCTGCTTCTTCTCATTATTAATTTTGTATCTACACTCAATACTCAAAAGTGCATTAGGCACTGTATTGTTTTCAAGATGTGTATATATTTTTATAACTCTCTCCCCGAATCTGTGTATACGATTTTATTATATTATTTGATTTATCCATTTAAAATAATTTCTATATTATCAACTTTTGTTATCTTTCATGTTCATTTTCAAAATTATTGTATCCTATCAAGCAGGTCGTAATCTACTATTGTTCGTAATCTATTATATTTAAAAATATTACAAGCAACAAACTCAACAAAAAAAACAGCTCGTATCAGTCAGCAGTTTGAGTCAAGAATTTGATTATAAACTTGGTATTTCCATAGTTTTTGACCTCCATTTTGTCTTTTCATTTAGCGAATAACATCCTCTTCTGTAATTTTGATATTGGAGATTTTCGTCAGCCTATCAAGCACGAATATAGGGAATTTTGGATTTATTAAAATAAAATAAACTATCACGCAGCTTTTCTGCAGAGTTAGGCAGAGAGAATAGAACTCCACACCAACCTGTCTTTGTACACAATTTTCGCCTCTTCCACGTTCGTACGTCTTCTCCTACATATGTAGGTACACGCCGATTATTCCGACTCCTTACCTGACCACTTTCACTTTATTCGGGAAATATTTGGTTTACAAATTACTAAACTTTTAAAATACATGTTTTTTTCAAAGAAAAGACATTCGAAAAATAAATCAAACCTAAGACAATATTCTAGTTTTATTTTTAAAGTTTATAAAATAAAATGGCATTATTTTTCCATCGGAGCTTTTCTTAGTTAGCGCTCCGGACGTATCGGTCGTAGGGGTTGCATTAGGGGTGGTGGTTAAGGCAAGGGAGGGTGGGGGGGTTAGTTAGAGGGCGGAGGGTGTAGGACTTAGCGCAATAATCGAGAGAAATGGCCTGCATTTTGTATGAACCCCGAGAGCGAGACGCCGCGATACGCCGTCCCTTCAACAGAAAGAGAGGGACGAAAGGTAATTTACTTTCTCGTTGTTTCTATGCTTTGTCTCTTCTCCTTTTATTATTTCTGTTTTTTCTCTGCCGGCAATTGACCCCCCGTTATGTCTGTTTTTGGTTATATGTGGATTTAATGCATTATATTATTTTCCTTTACGTTTCCTCCCAGTGTGCCCGCTTTATATGTGAATGGGGGGACTTAGAGGGTTTTAGTTTTTCTTCCTTTTAGCGTTTAGCATTAAGACCCTTAATAAATTACATTTTTTCTTAAAGGAAGAAAGCGGTAATCCCCGGGCATATATTCTGCACCTTTTTTATATGGAAAATCTCCAATTTGTATTTTGTTATAAGAACCTCATTTCAGAGTAAATAAATCATTTGAATTATATCACAATTTGTTAAGCGCATTTGAATTTTAGATAATTTAATAAATTGACTTGGCCGTCACTTTGTAGTAAAATCTATTCATTTTTAATATAAGTTTTACTAAGTAAATACCACCTTTTCTTCAAATCTAATGCGATACATGTTTCGATGCATTCCGCATCATTTTCAAACATCAAAATCACGTGGGATGCATCGAAACAAATTTCACATTAGATTTTAAGAAATAGTGGTGTTTACTAAGTTAAACTTTTATTTAAAATGAAATTTGGATGACAAATTCTGGATTCGCTCTACTTAGTAATTATTTTTTAAGATGTTTTTTTTTGTATATAGCCTAAAATAGATTAATATGTTTCCCAACATACGTTCATTGTACTTGGCTTTGCTGTTATGTACATGTGTATAAAAAAATGTAAGAGAATTAATTCGTTTTTGTGATAGCTATTTCGCCTTGCATAAAATAAACAAAATGGACGAATTTTTTAAGGAATTCGTTTAACCGACAATAAAGATCTGTTATTACAATACCTATGTGGAAGTAAAATTATTTTTCCACGAAAAAAAATAATTTGGAACATTCGTGCAGTATCCATAGTTCGCAAGCTCCAGGCTACAGAAAATGATTTATTACTAACATTTTATTGGTCTTTTTTTACCAGTATCAAATCTTAGTTATTAATTTTTATCAATTGGAATTTTCCCGTAAAATATTGGGCAAATATACAACAGATGAATCAGATTATTATTTATCCGTCGAATTTCGCAAGTGACACGAATTTATTGGAAACCGATCCCGAATAGGCAGTATTGTTTGTGTCATCTCTCGAGTTTAGGGCTCGGCTCGACACTAAAGTCAGTATAAAACGCGCCTTTAACTTTATGAAATGTATACGACGTATAAAAATCCCTTATAAAATCAGTCTAACGGCGATAAAGTGACATCGGGCCAGTGTTTAAATGGCATCTTCGTATACCACTTTCAATATTAAGGACTGTGGTTAAAATTAATCCAATTCGAGTTTTTTTAGAGGGTGTTCAAATTATATTTTTTAGACATCTCAACATAGATGAAGAAGAATATGGAGGTCTAGGTTTTTGCAGAGATTATTACAGGCTGGTTGAGTGATCACTTTACACACGTGTAACATTCACCATTCTACGCAGGATTGACATCCACACAACTTTTTTTTATAAGTCATACATATGTATGTATATGATCAATCTCATGACGTTCACAACAGTCATTATTGGTTGGATTTTGAAAGCTCTTATTTAGCTGACACTTTTTGATTTGAACGCAAGATTCTAACCCGGATTGTTTTGCATACTGGGAAGACTTCCATATTTATCTTCGTCTATGTTGGGATACCCCATTCTACCCACAATTGACAACCACACCGCTCAAATTTTTGGAGACCCTAGATATTATTAAACTCATGATACAGTTAATTTGAGTTAACAACAGAGATCTATGTAGGACTAAGAAAGCATTTTTTATCGGTGACCCTTTTATTAGAATCTATGCAAGATCAAAACCCCGGTTTACTTATACATACAGGGAAATACCTAAAAACATGCCAAAATATGTTTCGATTTACTGTTTAAACATATTCGTTACACCATAAATTATTATTTTACAATAGATACCAGTGCATAGTGATATTAAATAAATGTTAGAGTGAAAAAACGCATGTATTTATTTGGACCCCCCTGGGAATCGAACCTGGGACCTGTAGGAATGGTTATTTCCAGGTAGCCATGAAGTAGTCTTTGTAAGTAGTATTAAACAAAGTGAACGATGATTAAGGAAATTATTATATTTATTATAGAATGTATACAATTTTTTTATTGAAGCAAGAAGCCTTCTTATCACATGGCTTAACGTGCAAACGACTCCAATACGTTTGAAACATCAGGAGGAGTTTTATATAGCTCTCATCTAAAATAATGAATGTAAGTTTCTTTTATGAAAAAAATATAGGGTTGATATAATCTCGATGCAAGGATTTCTTCCTCGTATCCCCTCGACCATCCATCCAAGAGTTCGGCCAGGGCAGCATAAACAAAGCAATGATAAAAGATTTGGATTAAGATGGCCGTCCGTGGGCCTATGAATGATGATTGCGAATCATCGTATATCATACTCAGGCCCCGGGCCACGTATTCATGATGAGATAGCGGCGCCATCTGACACCCACGCTTTAACTATTGCTGCTCTCCTATTCTGAACATCCCAGGAAAACACAAAACCGGGGTAAAATGTCATTTGACATAGATACACACTGGGCTACTTCTAGAAAATTTGGTGATGTACTCACCATCTTGTATTTATTTAGATTGGCAGTGACAGGTATATTGAAAGCTTTTAAATGTAAATTCACAGAAAAATCGGGATACAATTTTATGTTGTTTCACATTTTCAATAAATTTCGCAATTTAGTTTTAAAAAAATGCTTAGAAAGAGCGGATCTGTCAAGAAGCCTAGATGCTTCTGTATCAGATCTGGGCACGCAGTGGGACAGCTTTTAATATATAATTTGACATAGATACATTTTAAATTTTAAGTTAGATGATTTAGAATAAACGACTCACTTCAAGAACGTCATAAATCAAATAACTTCATTTTCAGGAGAACGTTATTAAAGTTTAAAAATATAATACAATGTATTAAAAATAAATATCAAGCCACTTGCTGAACTTTTTACTGTGCAACAGATCTTTTTAGGTAAAACCTGAAGGTTTTTTCTCCATTTAAAAAAATATTTAGTACATTAAAAAAATATATTATTCAAAACCATTTCTTTAAAATCCAAAAACAACACTTTCTGCCCTGTAGCGGGTAAATACTTGCTAGGATGTATACTAGCTGGGATACAGTACATTTTCTGGGCATTCCAAAAACATGAATGAAAACTGAAAATTGACGATATTTGATTTATGACGTTCTTGAAAGGAGTGAGTGAAATATGAATTATAATTATAGCGAGTGTCTTTGTCTAGAATTTTCATAGATGAATTTCATGAAATTGCTGACCATTATACCAAATTTATTTTTAATACAATTTAAAATTTAGGATGGTGTATCAGAAAAAAACGGGCCTCAATTAATAAGAAGCAAAGATTTCAAACACACTGGTATTTTTCTTTGAATGTGACGTCAAATAAGGTTCAGAATAAGACTGGTCGTTAGTTACCACCCCTTCTTATTCTGTATCTTGGACATGGCCCAAGTCTGGGGATGATGGGCGGATTCATTATCACTTATTTCACGAATGAAAAGACAGTTATTTATCTAAAAATAAAATAATTTCCCATGTATAAAAGAAAGTGCCAAGGCGTTTATATTCGATTATACATGTAATTTATTTACACAGAAAAAATATTCAGATTTTATACAGACTTAGTGATTAATGGTTACATATGACGAATTTTATATATCCAAATGGTTTATGTCACTAAATCACATTTAAATTAGTCATGTGAAAAATACTAGGTTTATTTTTCATAATTATTTAATTGTCATCATGGTGAGAGTGGAATGGGAATTTTTTATAAAGAAAAAAAAACTATTTTTTTTTAAGGTCCCTAATAAAACGAACTTCAATGCATCAAAAATAAAAAAAGTTATATATTTTTCAATTCATAAAATTCCAATAGGCCCTGAAAAACTATGAAGGTAAAAAACACTCATTTTGAATATAATTACTATGGCGTATAAATGAAATGATACAGATTTTTTTTACTGAAAAAGCATCAAAATAGATAACATTTCGCTCACTCCTTTCAAAATCAAAAATCGACAATTTTCATTAGATTTATATTATCCACTGACACTTCGTGATGGAATTGCATTTTAAATTTATTATTAGATTGAAACCAATACGAAACCCGGTCGATGGTCAAATAAAAAAGTGGAAAAACGACAATTTTCAGTTGTGCATGTTTTAGGAATGCATAGAAAATGTACTATATCCCAGCAAAAGCGGCATATTTTAACTTAATATTTACCCGCTGCAGAGCAGAAAGTGTTGTTTTTGCATTTTGAAGAAAAGGTATGGTTTAATTATTTTTTGAAATATACTAAATATTTTTAAAATCGAGAAAAAACCTTCAGGTTTTACCTAAAAAAATCTGTTGCACAGTAAAAAAGTTCAATAAGTGGCTTGATATTTATTTCTAATACATTGTGTTATATTTTTAAACTTTAAAAACGTTCTCCTGAAAAATCAAGTATTTTGATTTATGACGTTCTTGAAAGGAGTGAGCGATATATTATTGCTTTACATTATCCTCTTATACCTTTAATAATTTTTTAACTAATTGGAAATTTATCACGTCTACAGCCGATCATTCAAAGCTGTTTTCAAAAGCAGACTCGTAGAATCGCCATCTTTCAAGTACTTCTTGCTTTAGTTCGAAGATATTTTAGGATAAATTTTAAATGTACAGTGGATATTTTAATGGTTTCCAGTGAATTTTCACTATTTTATTACTTGTGTTATTAGCAGAAGTAGGTAATATAATGACTTGAGTGCGTATTTGAATCAGGTCTCGCCGTCAATATTCTCATACTTTATGCCAACTGTAATTTAAGTATGACAAAATATCCCAATTGTCCATCGTATCTTGCATCCTTGACTTCTCTACCTCTTTCCCTTGATTTCCTGGCCTGATCGTGCTTTCTTTACCTTCCCTGTTTTCTTTAATTTACAGTTTTATTAACTTACAACGTTTTCAATCATACTGCAATTAATTATAACTTGAAATCTTATGTTTGTGGTTTTTACATACGTGAGTATGACCATTATCTTTCCCTTTATTTCAAACAACTGTGTAGGGTTTAAACTTTGACCAATATCACAAGTCTGTTTTTGGCTGTTTTAAAGACATTGCTTCCTATTAATAAACCTAACAATACCTACATATATTCTGTACCAGAAGTTTAAAAATAATAATGCTAATGAAATAATTACTTTCTTTTTTATTTGTTAATCTACCTCTGTTTCTGATTTGTTTTTCAATTTCTTCTTCTTACCCTCATTTGAACCCAATGGTGCATAAGGCACTGCATCATATAAACGCAGTGTTACCTTGATTGGTAACATATGAAGAAAAGGTGATCAGCCCTCCGCTTCAGGTACCAGTTCATGATAATAAGTATATTAAATAAATGTTTCAGTGAAAAAATCGTTTATATTAATTTGACCTCCTCTGGGAATCGAACCCGGGACCTCTAGAACGGTAGCTGAGAGTGCTGACCATTACACTATGGAGGTGGACAAAAAGTTTCAATTTACGTAATATAAAGATGGTTGAAGGGTTTTTACATAATCTACATCTGAAAAAATATGAATTCAGTATATTAAGGTAGGGAAAAAAGCCGTTTCATTTTTCCTCAATAAAATAATTTGTATGTTCTTCATAATTGACTTCGAGAACAAACAAAAAAGGCACAATTTGAAATTCTGGTTTCCCAATTTGCAAAAGTCAATACTGACCCACGCAGAAGCCTTAATATTATAAGGATTTATTTTCAATCCCTCAGGTTGGGGTGAAATTTTAAATTAGTTATTAGATATCGGAATATGAGATATCTAAGGCGGTTAGCCCTACGGCTGGGGGTGGGTCGCAGGGGGTCGAGCGGGCGGAAGGGGGGCGGGGGGTGCAATCCGAGGGGACGCATTTTTATGGCACTTTTTTTGCGTCAGGGGTGGAATGAAAATAGTACACATACTCGCCCCTAACGGGTGAGCCGAATGAGTAGTAATTTGAAAGGCGGCAAATGTGTATTTTTAAAATGATTTTTATTATTATGTTTATTATTGGAATATTTATTTGCTAAATACATAAATACATATAAATACACATAAAAATTCGTTTTAAAATTCATAATCATAACTTTAATGTTATTTTTCCACAGAGCCAAGCCAACTTGTGTGTCTTGTTTGTGCAGTTCTTTTTACATACGTTTTTTTATGATTTTAATCTATTTTATCATAATATACACATAAAAATGCTATTAGTAACAATAAAAACAACATATTCTACTTGAACATTTTACATTTTTTTTTAATTGAACACTTGTACGTTTTGAGACCGCTAATTGAGTTTTATTTCACACGACTAGTTTAGAAAACTATAGAAATAATACCAAATCAATAAATAATACAAATGTGGTGTAAAATTATTGAAAAGCTAACAAACATATCGACATATGGTGTTTAATTTAAATTTTTAACATGCAAAACATAAAATTTGATTTTTGATCATTGATTTTTAATTTTTACTTACTAACATTGACTATGAGTTTGTATGTTTTAAACACTCTGTATATAAGCGTGAAATATATGATTAGACTAGGTTCTCTTCAATGGAATTAAGTATATAAATCCCTTTAATTCACGAGAACTGGATAATAAATGAAATGTGGGAGAAGATTAATTGATAAAATTAATGAAATTTGAAATATAATTTTCATTTTTCATTATATAATTTCTCATTAATATAAGTAATATCATTATTGATCACCCGGTATCATCTGCTCGCGCTATTTTAACATCACTTACTAAAATCTATACGCATTCTATCACACAAACACACACAAACATCCACGATACTTTTTTATTGCCAATCACACACACACACACACCCCTGCGACTACCCCAAACTCCCAAACCCCTAAACACACATGACGCCGAATATGAGAAAAATAATTATCAACCTTTCTTCCTCGCACGTGGGTCTTAGCACCAAGAACGAGAGGGACAATGATACACTCGCCGAGTGGGGTAGAATACGGAAGAACGTCATACACACGAAAAAAAAACGCACACTCTTTTGAGTAAGTTTTTTTAAGGGGTGAGGGTGGTTTGAATCTAATAACGCGCAGCCAAAGACACTTTCCTCTCGCGAGAATGAATGTCTTGAATATCGATTTCTCAAAAGTTTCAAACTGTTAATTTTTTGCCAAAATCTCTAAAAAAGGTATAAAACTAAATAAACATAAAAAACCTTATAAGAATAAGGTATTTAAAATATTTTATTTATTAAGAGCATTAACTCTCCTCGTATTTATAACAAGGCATTATGCAAATATATATTATTTAATATAAGCATCCTTAATTTAATTTAATATTTAGTGTATAAAATTGTGATAATATTAAAATAGGAAGAACCAAGAGTGATATTATATTATACATTCTATTATTTGAGGTAAAAACGTTAAACATGTGTCGTTAGATTACTGTTTTGTCAGCCTCAGTAGTGTAGTGATTACAGCGTTTAGTTACCATGCTGGAAAACCTAGGTTCGGTTCCTATGGAGTTTGAAATAATTGGATTATATATTAAAAGACATATGGGTATCATAAATAGGTTTGAATTTTACGTATTATAATTTGATACATAAGGAAACAAGAAATATTCAAAATAATAATAAAACTCTTGTATCCGACTAAGTTTATTTATGTAAATACGACTAATTTCTAAAACATTTAAGTTCTTTAATTCATTTAAGTTAACATAGTTTTTGAAGGAAGCCCCAAAAAAATAATGAAAAAATTAAAAAGCATAACAATTTATACAATTTTTCGTAAATTATCGGTATATTTTACATCAACCTGATTTTTAAAACGATTGCCGTATTAAACGTATTGATTGAACATTTTCGTATATTATACCCAACTCGTACTCCCCACCATATTAAAAAGGTTTTTTCATAAAGAATCCCCGTGCATTACTTAAACATGTATAAGCGAAAATACCCAGATCAACCGCCATGAAATTATGGTAAAACACTTACGGCACGTATAAGAAAGGAGTCCTATCATACTATTACATAGACTTCCTTTCACCATAGTATTTTTAGTTAAATTTAATCACAAAAAATACTTTGTATATATTATATAAATATACCTGACATGTCATGTACGTATTATAAAAGCTTTTCAAAATTGAAAATGAACCAATCATTATCAATAACATTTAGAGTAGGTCCAAATACTTGTTCATTTTTTCTGGCGTTTTTCAATATGTCGAATAATCCGGTTCGGATCTTGCGTACATTTAAATAAAAAAGTTTCTGCTATAATAAATAAAAGCTTTACCAATCCAAACATGATGGCTCCAGTATACCTACTTACATGTCTGTACATTTTTCCAAGTGTCATGAGATGAATGATATATGTGGGCGTTCCAAAAAAAAATGAGTAGTGTGGTTATCTATCATAGGTAGAATGGTGAATTTGCACGTGTGTAAAGTGATCACTTAACAAACTTTTTACAGAACATAAGCCCTGTAAATACCCAGACTTCCATATTCTTCTTGAGCTTTGTTGAGGTGACAACAATGTTCATCTCACTTTTAATCCGTATTTCAAAAAATAACATGTTGACGAGGTTTGGCAATACATTTGGTTTCAGGAAAAAATAAATAGAAATACCCGAGAAGATAGAATAGGGGTGGGTCCTGAAATATGATGTAAATAGGTAGCCATTCCGTGCACAATTTCATACGGAGCACCTGCGCCATCTATATTTTTCCAAGTGTACCCACAACTTACATACACAAGATGGAAATTGACTTTACTGGCGCCATCAGTTAATGGAACCCAACCTGTATGTAAATAGAAGCCCAATTTCCAGAATGGACTTAGTCTAGTTTCACATTTTATAAAAAAAATATATTCTAATATATAAAATATTTATATTATTTTTTGACATCTCATCAAAGCTGAAGAAGAATATGGAAGTCTGGGCATTTACGGGGCTTACGACCGTCATAGGCTGGTTTAAGTGATCACTTTACACACGTGTAACATTCACCAATTCTACCCATTATTGACAACCACACTAACCAAATTCTTGGAAGTTCTATATATATGAACCAATTTAGAAACTTTGTTCTTGAATCACTAGAACTTCACTAGAGACATCTATTGGTGAGATGTAAAGAAGCTTTTTACTAGTATTTGGACACACTCAAAATGTTGTAAATAAAATATTTATATGTATAACTGTCTCCTCATAATTTTATTTTTAAAAACTACATATTTTAACAATTGTTCATTTATTTTTAATGAAACAAATAATAACAAATGACAATTTACAAAAATGTGCCCTCACTTGGTTTTCCTATACCAATTTTATGATACTTAATTAAAAGTTTGTCCGCCTCCATAGTGTAATGGTCAGCACGCTCGGCTACCGTTCTGGAGGTCCCGGGTTCGATTCCCAAGGGGGGTAAAATAAATATAAGTGATTTTTTCACTGTCATATTTATTCAATATTACCCTGGACTGGTACCTGAAGCGGAGGGCTAATCACCTTTCCTTCATGTGTAAACCATCAAGATAACACTGCGTTTATATGACGCAGTGCCCTATGCACCATTGGGGTGCGGATAAGGGTTTTATTATTATTAATTAAAAGTAAATTATTTACGACATGCAATCAAATAAGACTCGGCCAAATAATACGTTTCAAATCTACCCACCTCCATTATCTATTTGTGACTAGCTCTTTTAAACTTGGTTTTGGATTTTATGGATAATGGAAGCAGGTTGTACAACACTATTGTATAATTTGACCAAAAGAGTTATGTCATGTAATTTTTGAGTTTCTATGTTTTGGATATATTTGGATGAGTGTAATAATTGCGATTTGTTTTTTGCTTGATGTGCTTTTTTGTGTTATGTGTAAGTGTTGAAAATGGTAAATTATGTGCTTTGCTACATAAAAAAAAAACAAATATAATAAACCAAAACCTATATAATTACTTTAGTGCATTTAAATGTTAAAATGGTTTGTTAGATCTCCTAATTCATTAAAAAAGTGATAACACCTTCGTACAAATAATGTTAATTTTCTATTACTTGGGAAAAAATATAGAAATAGACCACTTTTTAGTATAAATATAATATTCAAAACCAGAATCATTATGAAATATAAAATTAAAGACTTGAAAAGCTTACGTTTTAGGAGTGGAAGACTATTCAATTTTTAAAAGCTTACATTGACCGGGATTCCATATAAACTTGCTGTTAGGCTCTTTCTGTAAAATAATTTTATGATCAGAACCACGATAAAATCCGGGTAAAAACACTAGTTAAAAAAAATATAAGCCTTAAAAAAATTCATATTTCAAGCTAGGACGCAAAATGCCAAACCATCTCTACCAGTGGAACGGAAGGTCTGTTGATGACAGTCAACAGTCCGGCTTCTTCTGAGAAGTTTTACGTGGTTTCCTCCCAGCAATTAGCAAATGCTGAGAAGTTCCTGATTGGTCCACACTTCCCAACACAGATTAAAATAAAACATTATTTTTAAAAGTTAGATGATGCAAAAATCTACTCAATGATCTAAAAACCTTGCATGTAATAAGCTAGGTAAATAATAAATACAACTCCCATCTAAAAAAAATATATTCATAAAATTAAGTATTTAAAAGTATGGTTAATGTTGGGTTTAAGTCCAAAGTACTGATACCGAAAACTGACAACAAAAATGTAAAAAGCCAATGCAAAGATATTGTTTTAAAATCTTTAAATGTTCATTGTGAACAAAACACCTATTCAAGAGTTCAATGGAAATGCGCCTACATATTATACGATGCATTCAAATAAAGCTGGAAGCACCCCTTCATGTAATATAAAATTAGCATAACATTTGCCTACGCGCGCACTCCCCATAGATGAGGGCCGGTTTTAAACACTGTTCAACAAATTTATGTCTTAATAGGGGTATATCCATGCCTAAGGGCTGTTCACTATCAGTCCCTAAAGAAAAAAGAGAAGAAAAAACCCCCTAGCAATGAAAACTAGTCTCGACCAGTTTTTTATGCATCTTATTTGGACAATTTGATCATAGTGCGTGTAAAATACTGATATTAAAAGCCACTGTGTTGTATATGGTGGTAGTTACAGTGACATTTATTATATTTATAATTGTGGAAGTTACAGTAATTATAGGGTTGAATATTTGAAGGGGATTTTTTTGTTTTAATTGAATAATTAATAAGGTGATTTGGTACGTTAAGGGCGTTTTAATAATTATAATGAATACTTTGATTTATATTAAGATAGATAAGGCTGTTTAAATATATATATTACACGTAGTTTGAAAATTTATATATATAAAAAAATGGCATATCTAGCATTTTTCTAAAAACCTTCAAATAATTTGTTCAAATTTTAAATATGATAAACTAACTATTCGCTGCTTTTCTGTAGAGGTAGTCAGAGAGAATAGAATGTTACACTAATATTTGTTTGCAAACAATCATCACCTTTGCCACATTCATATATCTCCTCATACTTACCGGCCGATTATTCTCTCGACTCCTGACATGACCACTTTAAAGTATTTAAAATACTTGATCATGCCAAGTTTTTTTCGGTTCTCCTCTGCTTCTATTACCATCCAAATAAGTTTGATTCACATGCCAAAACCATTTCAACACACCTTTCTTAATTCAACCGATAATGCTTATCTCAGCCATTCTTCCCTTATGTCACCTTTCGAACATACATAATTTTCCGCACATTCGTCTGAAAGATTGCATTTCAACCGCATTCATTCTACTTTCATCCTTTACATAAGTGTACAAAGTGATCACTTAACTCAGCCAAAAGCCAGGTCGTAAGCCCTGGAATGCTCAGACTTCTACCTTTTTTTATTATCTTAAGGCCGAGATCTCAAACCTTCCAACTCAGAACGCGAGCGGTCGCACTATAGGTCGGACGTCTATTCGCTCACGTATTTTTAAAAAGAATATATATTGATTTTTTTAGAATACTCGTATATTGTATATTAAGAAAATATTTTTGATTATTATTATTAAATAAATATGAGATTGAAAAAAATCACTTATATTTATTTAAACCACCCCCACTCGGAATCGAACCCGGGGCCTCCAGAACGGTAGCCGAGCGTGCGGACCATTATACAATACTAAGCAGCCGGAATGTGTTAGAACGGATAAACACTCTGTTACAAATAAAGGTCAAGTCATGAATAATTTAGAAAGACATAAAAATTTAAATTAAGATAAAACGTTAATTAAAAATATACTTTTTCAAAATATGTAGTAAAAAATGCAAAAAACAAATCTAATGAAGCAGTACTGTCGTTTATCCCCCGCTTCAATAGGGATCCTTGTCATTCGGATATCAGCTCTCCTAGTTCCATTTCCTAATCTCATTGGGTCCACTTTGTTATACAGCATCCGCTCTCTTTGTGGCGACTCCCACTCACCTAGATGAGAAAATGGATCTTTCCAGACGTATGGAGATCTAGATAAACTTACATTATGGAAATTGTACTATTAATACTTTTCTCTCAATGATTTTAATAGTTATCATAACGTAAATGTGGAATTGTTAAATTGGCTTTATTTTTATTAATGTAACTATTTTTGTTAATTTAATGAAATGTTTATTATTGATAATGTAATAATTGTTTATCATATCCTTTTTTTAATTTAAAGTTGTACAATTCCCGAACAAATAAAATAAAAAAAAACGAGAAAATCCTGTGGTAGTGTGCTGAACTTAAGCGTTCGAGGTTTAATAATAATAAAATCGGGTCTCGGATTGTGGTCCCGTGCTTAGTGTCGCGGACTCTTGAGTCAGAGTTTCTGGGTTCCAAATACAATTATACCTATACCTAATTCTAATAATGAGCCGCTTTAGCTCACAAATAATATGAAATTGAAGAATTTTAAAAAAATAATTAACTTTTTAAAATTTAAATTAAATATAATTTATATTTGAGGCACTGACATTGTGATTTTCCATTTTATAATTAAAATGTAGCTTATAATTAAAATAAAAAATCACTACAAACTTAAAGTGATTTTAAAACAAAGTTACATTTTAATTATAAAATTAAATACTCTTACAAAGTATTATCAGCGAAAGCTAAACTAGCAGTACACAGCAGAGTCTTGATTCCAAGACTTATTAATGTTTGCATGTTAAGAATGGAGTTGGCAAAGAAAAATGACTATTCAATGCAGTAAAATTGCGATCTCTCAGACGAATGTGCGGTCGATGTGTGATCGATGTTCTAATGGTGATAAAAGGAAATAATGCAAGGCCGAGATAAGCATTGTCGATAAAAATAAGAGATGTGTGTTGAGATAGTTTGGATATGTGGCATAGATGAATAAAGAAAGAACGGTGAAACAAAATTATGAGGCAAATGTAGATGAACATAGAAACAGAAGAAGATCGAGGAAGGCTTGGATGATAGAGAATTTCAAGTACTTGGGCGCAGTTCATTTTTCATTCATGCGTTCCACATCGCTCACTCCTTTCAAGAACGTCATAAATCAAAAAACTTGATTTTTCAGGAGAACGTTTTTAAAGTTCAAACATAAAATACAATGTATTAAAAATTAATATCAAGCCATTAATTTAACTTTTTACTGTGCAACAGATTTTTTAGGTAAAACCTGAATTTTTTTTCTGCATTTGAAAAATATTTAGTATGTTTAAAAAATAATTAAACAATACCTTTTCTTCAAAATGCAAAAATAACACTTTCTGCCCTGTAGCGGGTAAATATTAAGTTAAAAATATGCCGCTTTTACTGGGATATAGTACATTTTCTGGGCATTACAAAAACATGCACAACTCAAAATTGGCGATTTTTGATTTATGACGTTCTTGAAAGGAGTGAGCGACATGTCCAAACCATCTCAACACACCTTTCTTAATTTTATCGATAATGCTTATCTCAGCCTTACATTTTTTCCTTATTTCATCATTCGAACATATATCAAACATCGTTTTGCACACCTTCGTCTGAGGAAACGCATTTCGACTGCATTCAGTCTGCTTTCATCCTTCTTTTGCCAACTCTATGCTTCGCTTCCATACATAAGGGTTAGAACCAGAACTCCATTGATCTGAGTGTGAAATATTCGTAAATGGGGAGATTTTGGAACAGGTAGATGATTGAACAGGTAGTATCTCTATTTTCTTTCTTTTTTAATACGTTTAATATTTGAAAAAAAGAATATTTGATTTTTATGAATTGATCACTCCTGCTAAGGTAATGAAAAATGATATCTGGTCAGGGTTGACAATGCGACGATACTGTGTCAGTGTGACTGAAGCCCCCTCAGAAGGCGCCGGATAAGGGTTAAGTGAAGAAGGAATTGTTGGGGCCTAGTTATTGTTAAGGAGTGACTATTCAAATCGTGAGTGGATATTAGGAGACTGCTCAGGGACAAACTCAGTGTGGTGAAATTGGGTTGAATAAATTACAAAAACCATCAAAAAAAATTTTTGTAAATTATATCAAGATATTACGACGATATGTCCACCTCCGTAGTGTAATGGTCAGCACGCTCGGCTACCGTTCTGGATGTCCCGGGTTCGATTCCCAGGGGGGGGTTCAAATAAATATAAGTGATTTTTTCACTGTAATATTTATCAATACTACCCTGGACTGGTATCTGAAGCGGAGGGCTGATCACCTTTCCTTCATGTGTAAACGATCAAGATAATACTGCGTTTATATGAAGCAGTGCCCTATGCACCATTGGGGTGCGGATAAGGGTTTTATTATTATTATTACGACGAAATCGTTACTGTGGCTCAGTCTGTTTAAATTGAAAATAAAGTAAATAATAAAATGAAGATTTTAAGAAATAGAGGTATTAACCACGTAAAACTCTAATTAAAGATAGATAGATAGATATTACCGTAAAGTGACTTCCGAATCAATTAATAAAAACAGTTGATTTTTTAAATTCGTTATCTGAAGTATGTTTTAATGTATTTAATGATTAGGCATTTTATTTGTAGAACTCCATTTAGTATATATATAAATATATTAAATGTAAAAATTAAACATTGATTTTAAGAGTCTACAAAATTGTATTTTATTAACAAAACACATTAAAATAAAATTTATGACAGTTGTTTCCCCTTATGGTATTTCCAAACTACCTCAACTTAATATTCAGTTGTTTGAAAACGGCAAACAATTATTTTTGTGTTTTTCATAATAAAATACAATTTAGTGGACTCTAAAAAATAGTGTTTGCTTTAGATAATTAAAACATTAATAAACCACAATTATTTTTTGACATCTCAACAATAGATGAAGAAGTCTGGGCATTTACGGGATTAACGACTGTCATAAGCTGAGATGGAGAGATGTCAAAAAATTATATAAAAAATTACTTCTATATTATTTATATTCAAAATTAAAATTACTTCTATATTATTTATACTAACAATAATATCGGTAAAATCTTATTAAATAATAAAGATAGAAATGACATATTAAATAATTCGGGAGTATATCAATTACAGTGTGATAACTGTACGTCGGTATACGTCGGTAAAACGACACGAAATTTCAATACTCGGATAAAGGAACACATAAGATGCTTAAATAATAATAATTTTTCTGAATTTGCAAATCATTTGATAGAGTCCAATCACGAATTTAATAAAGAAACAGGGGTAAAAATACTACACACAAATGATAAAGGGTTAAAATTAAATAATATGGAAATGTTTCACATTAGAAAATCCATTAAAAATAACATCCAATTAATAAATAACCAAATAAATTTTCCATACAGCCCTCTATTCGACGTAACATTGAACCGATCAGCTCCTAACTCAACTCCTCCCACTTCCCAGAACCTACCCCCTTCTCTTTGAATCCTAATATAGTTTCCAACCTGCGTATATTTATATTACATTTTTTACTTTATTATTTAGTTTCCCAAAAGCATGGTGGGACTAACAACTCGCTCTGCATGTTTTGCATGTGTAGTGATAGTGTATGTGAATAGTACTAAGTGGGTGTGGTGTAGTGTTGTTCGCATGATTGTTAAATTGTAGTGTATGTCCTGACGAAGAGACGGGTACGTCTCGAAACCGGTAGACAGAAGTAGTCGGTGAGTGGTTATTTACTAACATTACTAATATCAATTAAATTACTTCTATGATTAAAGATTTGTAATCCAGATTTGTGAACAAATATTGTATTTTGGACACACTCGTAATATTGTAAATAAACTTCTAATTTCTTAATCTCCGGATAAGATTATCATGATTTAAATTGCGGGGTATTGTAAAACTAAGCAGGCAGATAAGTGTATTGTGATGGGGAATAGGGGAGGGAGGGGGTTAAGAGGACAGCATTGTTAGCCAATGAATTTAGATTGGATACAGATCAAAGACAAAGGGCTGAGGGAGAGAGGGATTTGCCTTTACTCGACGACAAGGAGGGAGGATGGAAAACTACAAACTAGTTTCCAATTCGGAATCAATTAACTAATTAAATTTGTTAAGCTTCAGACATGGAACTTTATCAATTTTCGCCGAATGCCGAAGAGTATATTGGAGCGCGTAAATTCTTTAAAAGCTCTGGCGTGTAAAAGGCATTAGATAGTTTTCCAGTGGTAATTGATCAAAAACATGAAGCTTACCTGCACAATATAAATGTTTATTCACTCACAACATTGTTAAAAAAACTTATTGATCAAAAACTTTGATGTTGGACTCTTAGAGAGGAATGAAAAAAATCAGAAAAAACTTTAAAGATGAAATATTTGGATATTGTTTTGGATATTCCATTCAAATGTTTTTTTAATTTAAATTTATCAAGGAAAAATCGTTGCAAAACAAGTTATCTCAAGAAAAACACATTTTAAAGGACTTGAAAAAATCGTATCTATTTTATTATTTTTTAAAAGGGATTGAAAATAACCTTTTGTCAATGTAATAGACAAATATATCAAATCGGAAGTAAAAAACGTGATTTTCTGATTTTTAGACTTTCGTTTTTTTGTGTATTTTAGAAATATTTTGTATTATAATATTATTACCTACAAGTAAGTACCTTTAATAATTAAGTGAGATAAGATAAATAATAAGACAATAAATTTTATAAAAAAATAATGATAAGAAAACAAATTTTATAAATTTTCTCCCCTTATTGATTTAAGTACATTTTTTCTTTCTTTCCACCCTTCGTTCGTTCATATATAAAAGCAAGTTGATCAATCATGTGCTTCAGGTACAAATCCAAGGCAGTATTGAATAAATATTGGAGTGGAAAATCACTTATTCTGAATCAATTTTTTTTTATTCTGACCGGAATCTGATGGGAATCGAATTTGAGACCCACAGCATTGTAGATAAACGTTTTAATCGTTGCACTACAGAGTCAGATAAAAGCACTTACTTTAGACTTATCAAAATTCAAAGAGAAATAAATATATAGGTCTTATGAAGTTATTTTTCAAGAAATATTCGTTCGTAGATATTTTTTGCAATTTGTGAAATTTTCAGTATTTCGCACGCCTTTGGCCGAAAATTCCAATCGTAGGCTAATGCAATCTAACTCTAACGATCTAACGAATCGTTCGTTTAACGACCGGGACGATAGATTCGTTAGTCCAAAGTCCGTTTTCCGTTAAAACGGAAACATTGCATTTCTCTTACGTAATTCTCGCTCACACGTGTAGGGGCGGTTATTTGTGTGCGTGTATGAGGGAAGGCTACTTTCAACTCGTTTCTCAGTAGTAAAACGTGCTCTAAACGCAGCTTTATCTTTCGGAATAGACACTTTGGCGTACAAGAGTGGTTTGCTGAGGGGGAGGAGTCATTACAAGTTTAGTTTGAATAAGAGATTGAATGTATTTTGTTACGGAAACAAAATCGATCAAGGCGAGATAATCAGTAGCGAGCAACTTAATTTCCTTTAACGCATGTAACGTTAATGGTCAGCACGCTCGACTACCATACTTTAGGTTCCGGATTCGATTCCCAGGGGGGGTCAAATAAATATTAGTGATTTTATCACTGTAATATTTATTCAATATAACCCTGGACTGGTACCTGAAGCAGAGGCTGATTACCTTTCCTTCATGTGTTAATGATTGAGATAACACTGCGTTTATATGATGCAGTGCCCTATGCACCGTAGGGTGCGGATAAGGGTTTGAATTGAAATGTAACATTTAACGTGATAGCATTTTTTGCTTAAAATACCGTTTTTGTAAAAAAAAAATAAGTGTTTCATCGAAATAAATATAAGGTTTTGTAAAGAAAAGAGTTATTGAAAAGTAAATAGTTTTTTTTACAAAATTAAAAAAAAATATATTATTCGTTAAATTACAATACGTATTCTAAAAAAAATGCGCGGACGACAACACGTGCGGCTTCTCGCTCAGCCGATCGTGTACGTACTTTGAATATTTAAGAGTATCTTAAGAATATCTAATATAAACTGCTCATGAGTCAGAGTTTCTCGGTTCGAACCCACTCTACCACAATTTGATACGTATTTCTTTTATTGAGCCGCTTAGGCTCACAAAAATAGTATGAAATTGAAGTATCTTTGTAAATAATAATAAAAAATGTACACCTTTAAATAGTTTCATGCTATCCTTCGAAAAATCCCAATTTACATAACTACGTAACCCAATTACGTAAGTTATACTGTTACTTATTTACGTAATCAAAATATTTTAATTATTTCATTAATTGATTTTTCACTTTATGGTAATACCTATCCATTGTTAATTTTACGTTATACTTGCCATATATCACATTGTTAAAACGTATTGTGACACGTATTTCAATGCATTCCGCATCATTTTTAAACACCGTATGAAAGTGTTATTTGGTCTATAAATGTTCATATTGCGGAAAAAGAAAATAATTGTGAAGAAGTTAGTAGGTACGTTTTTCAATAATTCTCGGAATTCTCTCGGAGCATATCGCAGATGTATTATTGTACAAATAAAACAGGCTAGATACAAAAAATTACCAACGGTGACAAACGTACGGAGCCCTTTAAGGTCAGGGGTGGCGGTGCAAAACTAGAAATACCCCACGGAAAATACAGCCAGGGTGGAACGGACCCCAAAAGGCGTCCAGGGTAGGTTCGCCGGAGGTATAAAACATAAAATATCGCCCTGCGTAGCAGATCATTTACAACAAAACGCTTGATTACATCGGCGGTCCATCCCCCTTAACCCCCGCCAGGAAACTCCACCACCCTCGAGGAAAACCCGAGTGGACATTTTTTATTACGAAACACGGCAAAATGTCGGGAAATGTGGCGCGGCTTGTGTTAGTGTATGCATTATGTACATATGTATTTTGGCGGAAAATGTAATTTTGCCGACACGAATTTAGAAAGGTCGTTACTTTAATGCAACGGAATAAGGTAAGAAGTTTTTAAGTTAATTGAAGGTCAACTCAGGGTTTTCTTCTTTATATTTCTCTTTATTTAGGACTATGTCCTGTCACTCTCCGTCTGCTCCTGGGAGGTGGAAGACCAGCTATCTGTCCATCGTTTAGGTGGTCTTCCTGGGGTCTGCTTCTTTTTTATTTTATTTTATTTTTTTAAATTTAATATATGTATTAACATTTTTATTTATAACATAATACATTTAAAACATTTATACATATGGAAAACTTTTTTATTTTGATTCGCTGTGCCTCTACAAAAAAGAGACTGAGCTCTCGTGCTTGGAGAGGGTCTTACACTCGTGGTTTAATGTTATATAATAAATGGTATAGTACTATTTTTTGTATATTTGTTCACGAATAATGTGTAATGAGTTTTAATTTTTAAAGTATTTTTATATCATCTTTTAATTTCAATTAAGTTCTTTTAAGTTTATTGAAATATTTAATTGCCAAATATTTGAAGTTATGCTGAAATTCCTTAGTGTTGCATTTTAGAGTAGAAAAATCGTTTGAGAATCTCGAAGATAAACTTTTTTTTATTTCAGATAATTGTCACCCTTTAGTATTTAAAATTGCGGTTTTCATAATCCGTTGAATAAATCCTAAAATATTTTTTGTTTTATGAATATAGGGTTATCGTGGATTAACGTTAACAAACGTAATAGTAGTAATCAAATAGTCTGTCAATTTCATAATTTCAT
This sequence comes from Brachycentrus maculatus, assembly GCF_059751285.1. Lineage (NCBI taxonomy): Eukaryota > Metazoa > Arthropoda > Insecta > Trichoptera > Brachycentridae > Brachycentrus > Brachycentrus maculatus. The sequence goes on from NW_028280971.1 coordinate 1,030,155, forward strand.
AATTAAATAAATAAAATATTATGTTTCGAAACAGCAACCAGATACTTCTATGTACGTCAGCTAGTTTAAGTGATCACTTTATATAGTTGCGTAACGTTCCGGAGGATAAAGTCAGTTGATTTTGCGTAATTAAAATTATTCAGATGTACAAAAAATATATTTTATATATTTTTTAAAGGTAATTATGTATAGTAATATCTATTTATTCAGACCCTTATCCGAACCCCAACGGTGTATAGGCCACTGCATCATACAAACGCAGTGTTATCTTGATCGTTAACACATGAAGGAAAGGTGATCAGCCCTCCGCTTCAGGTACCAGTCGAGGGTAATATGGAAAAAATCCCCCTGGGAATCGAACCAGGGACCTTTAGAACGGTAACCGAGGTTGCTGACTATTAGACTACGGGGGTGGACAAATAAAACATAAAATAAAATAATATCTAAGTGTTCATAATACTTATATATAATAATATTTAATTTCAAGTATATTTATGGGAGAAAAATAAAATAGAAATCTTAGATGGGCGTGTAATTGATCTTTGAAACGTTCGCAGAATCGGATTAGATTTGTCAAACAATCAGCAAATTCTCAAGAACCGCCACATAAAGCCTGATATATAATATATGTGGAAACCACGTATGGAACCGCGCAACAAAGAGAAAATGCCATTAATTTTTCTCAGTTTTCTGTTTACAAAAAAAATACACATACAATGCGCTGACGAACATACACAGTGAACAGTGAACGACCGCTTCGCCTACCCCAACCCCCTCCGCGATGCTGCCTCTCCCTCCCGCCGCCGATATTCGGTATTTAATGTGCAAGTGAGACCGGCGCCCCCACACCCACGCGTCGATGCCAGAAATATGGTGGTATTACCTACCAATAATAATAATAAAAAATAATGTAATGCCAAGATGGCGTCCGGCCACTTAATAACTGGCTGACACCGCTTGGGAAATATAATTTAATTTTTCTGTCGGTACGTTTTGCCCGCGGTTCCCCTTTTTGCGCGTTTACGGAGGAGTCGCGGTGGTGTGGGTCGGCGGCGCTTCAGTGTAGGTATGTGTGAAGATTTTTTACAGCGTCCATGTGTTAGTACGAAGGAGCCATTCTTCGTTTGGGAGAAAAATTTTCAACACTGGCTCGCGACGTCAACATACGTGTACATTAAATTGAACACTATCGGTTTCTTCTCTGTACAACAAAGTCACAATTAAATTGCATGATATTATCGGTTGCTTCATTGTAAAACAAAGCCAGAATTATATTGCATGATTATCGGTTGTTGCGTTGTACAGTAAAGCCATACTTAGTATGTTATTCACATTTTAAGTGTGTCCAAACACTTTGTGTGCTCACAAATCTGGATTTTATCAACTTTATTTTTGCATTTTGATATATCAACATAGGTGGAGCTGAATATGGAAGTCTGGGTTTTAACAGGGCTTATAACCTAGAAAAAGCTGGTCAAGTGATAAGTTTACACACGTGCAACATTCAGCATTCACCTTTTTCTTCTTCTTCTTCTTCTTCTTTTAGGACTAGGTCCTGTCACTCTCCGGTCCGCTCTTGGGAGATGGAAGACCAGCTATCCCTCCATCGTTTAGGTGGTCTTCCTGGGGGTCTGATCCCGCTTATGCTGCTGTTCGCTGCTATCCTCACCACTCGATCAGAACTCGCTCTTCCCACATGATTTCTCCAGAAACGTCTTCTTTCTCTTCCCCATCGCACAACATCTTCAACATCGCAGATCTTTCTTATTTCTGAGATACTAACTCTGTTGCGCAGTGTTAGGCCTGCAATGGGTCGTAGAGTCTTCATTTCCGATGTCCTAAGAAGGCTTTTTGATCACAAAAAAGCAACAACAAAAAAACACTTTCAATTGTTTTAACTCCTAGATACATTGATTAATCTCATGACACAGTACTTACTACATATGAGTTCACAACAGCCATCTATGTTGGATTGAGAAAGCTTTTAGTAAGCGGAGATCCTTTTACTCATATGAATGGTCCGAACGCCGGATTATTTTTATGAATTTCTATTTTCGAACGTTGCAGATTTTAAAAAATTTACTGAATAAAATTCAAATTTGAAATGAATAGATATTTCTATTAAATGACCACCGACTCCATTGATGATTTTTTATTATTATTATTATTTCACACTCTTAGGGCAATCAAAACGTTTGGACGCACTTAAAACTATGTCATCAATTTGATTTTACAAATATACTTAAATTTTTTGTTAGTACATTGTTACAACACTGGTTTTTATTTTATATTTTATCAAATTATGTAGGGCAAGATAGATTTAAAAGAAGATTTTGCATAACTATTTATGACGTATTTATGAAGTATTTTTTACCCCTTAAATTATTTTTTTGCATCTCACAATATATCATAATTTCAAGTACAAAAAGAAACTAAAAAAAACTAATCATCATGCCTTCCCCGCAGGGGTAGGCAGAGAGAATAGAACGCCACACCACTCTGTCCTTGCAAACATTCTTCGCCTCTTCCACGTTAATGCATCTCCTCATACATACCCGCCGATTGTTTCGACTCCTAAGCTGACCACTTTCAAGTATTTAGCATACAAAAAATATATGTAATATATAATAATATAAAACCCCATAAAGGTATGGCCTGTGGGTGGGTATACGTTGTATTTTAGTACGTATATAATTAAAGGGTACTGGCAAGAATACAATAGATATCAGAAGTAAAATTGGATTAAAAGTGCTAATATAAACTATAATAATTTGATTTTAACAGCAAACAAAAATCCTTAAATTTTTAAATGAAAAAAGTTAGCACAAATCTACTTTATGAGTTTTTTTTCCTTGGGGGTCAAAGGATCTTGCATCCCTTATGTCACCGCGACCATGTCAGGTCTATTGTGACTTCCCTGTGTTTTACAGCTCACTGCCAAGACCTACATGAGTCATGTAACTCACGACCTGTCTTGGTGGTAGCAGCTTCACCTTCTCGGAGTCCAGTAGAGGTCCTCCAAGGATGTGACTTCGTTTGTGAGCGAGTGCGTCACAATGGTAAAGAATGTGGATTGGCGTTTCGCTATCCTCCATACAAAATCTGCATACTGGGGAGTAATAAAATTTATTAAAAGAATTAAGCAAAATTTTAAATTGAAACATACTTGGGTTATTAATGTTTAACATATAGTCTTTGTGGAATGAATGGAATGGTTTTGGAGCTATGAAAAATGAGTATCAAATTATAAATATTTTATCAATATTAAACGCGACGCCGAGCCGCGAATTTTCTTAGAACACACAGGCAAAACTCACATGTGTGCAAAGTGGCAGGGGTGGTACGTGAATTGAATTTTCTTACCCCCTCCGCTAATCCCCTCCCCCGCCATCCACCCACCCTTTCTCCACCCTTATTCGGGTTTGAGATTCGTCCACTACAATAATTTATCATCAAATCGCCACCTATGTATATTGTATGTATGATCTTGAAAATGTGCATTTACACATGAAAACTTTGAACAAATTATAAATAAAATATTGTACCCATATGGTAATCGAGTGTTACACTTAACAACCTAACATCTCGCATAAAAATCAATCATTTTGTATGCTTAAATATATCGATTATATTTAAGAATATGGATAATGCTTTAGCATTATGACTAACACCCGAGATAGGCAAAATAATAAATACGAGTATGTCATAATGATTGTATGTAATTATATTACGTTAAGATATGTAATTTTATAAAAAATACGTAATGCATTATCGGCATATGTTCTAACATTTTGAGTTTTAATAATTTATTTATATAACATTGGTATTTATTATATAATCAATTACGAATAAATTTGTAATTTGAAAAACGTAAATCGAAATTATGACCGTTAAAACAATCCTTACATATGCTTTTAAGAATCACTCTCACATAACACAAGAAAGCCCCTCCAAGCAAAGAACGAAAATGATTTTTATACGTAGCACATTCGCATTATTTTTAAACACTGTGTGTGAAGCTCATTCTGAGTTTTTGTGACACGTGTCACAATAGATTTTGGGAAAAAAATATTAACCATGTTAAATTTACATTAAAAATAATACAGTATAATAATTAAGATAATTATAGCATAACATGCGTCTCAACTTGATATAAAACATGTATCGATTTTTTTTATGAAGGAAGATGGAAGTCTGACCATCCCAGGGCTTCTAACCTGGCATTTTGCGGTCAGATGCTCTGACTTTCATATAAAAATAGCAAAAGCGAGAGATGTAACATATCAAGTTGACACACCTATAATATTGACATATCATCCGTATGGTGAATAATCCATGTTCTAATATAATAAATAATAACAATATTGAAATTTAACAACGTTGTCCGCCTCCGTAGTGTAATGGTCAGCACTCTCGGCTACCGTTCTGGAGGTCCCGGGTTCGATTCCCAGGGGGGGCAAATAAATAAAAGTGATTTTTTCACTGTAATATTTATTCAATATTACCCTGGACTGGTACCTGAAGCGGAGGGCTGATCACCTTTCCTTCATGTGTAAACGATCAAGATAACACTGCATTTATATGAAGCAGTGCCCTATGCAGCATTGGGGTGCGGATAAGTGTTTTATTATTATATTTATCAATATTGAAATTAAAACACCCTTCCTGAATTACCTTGTTTAATATACACATTTTAATAATTATTTACGAAAACGGTTTGTTCAGGGTTAACAGCGCTTGACTGGACTTTTGAAGATATCAAAAGCCTTTGCAAAAACTAAGAAGATTTTGTATTAGAAATCTCAAAATGACTCCCCGAGCATACAAAAGATGGGCTTAAATCGAGAAGAGCGTCTGAATAATTCATGCGATGATGGTAGGAAAACAGGCCCCATTAAAAATAACGAAAAACAAACATGGCTGTGTTTGCATACGCAAAGGTCAGGTGTTAGCGCTTAGCGCAACCTTCTTCCATTGAATGTTTGCATTGGAAATAAATTTGTCCCTTGCGAACTATTTGAGCCGACAAACCCAAGCAAGACTGTTACTAGATGGTTGGCTTAAGCCTGAATTTGCAATATAACCCAAAATTTTACGGTTATTCTTTCCTAGAATTGGCAGTATACCTTCCAATTAGTATCATTCAACCATTAATATAGTCATTATATATTAAAGGTGTCTTAACTCAAGACAAAGCATCTATCATTTTTATATAAAAGAAAATGGAATTCTGAGCATCCTAGGGTTTACAACAATTTGACTTACCAAACTTTTAAAAATAGGATAACAGAAATTAGCGAGATCGAAGATGTCGTTGGGTGGGGAAGGAAACAAAAAAGACAATGGTATGCGAATGTGATGAGAATGAAATCATCGAGACTCCCCCACATTGATTGCACGGCCAATCCCAAGGTATACGACTCCCGGGCACACCACAAAAGAGATGGATTGACAACTGGGAGTCGAATCAGGAGGCTAGGCTAATCCCTCTTAAAACAGACCACAAGGCCTACACTATGAAGAAGATAAAAAAAACTATTTGGATATAATTTATATTTCAAGCACTAACTTTGTGATTTTCCATTTTATAATCAAAATGTTACTTTGTTTTAAAATCATTATAAATCTTTTATTATAACTTAATTATAATGTCTACCGGTTTCGACGCTAACCGCTTCATTGTCAAGACTGATTAATAACTAATAGCCAACCGCTTCTTTATCAAGACTAAGTATTAATCAGTCTTGATAAAGAAGCGGTTAACTTCGAAACTGGTAGACATTATAATTAAGTTATAATAAAATATTTATAGTAATTTTAAAACAAAGTTACATTCTTTCCGATATTATTAAACTTATCCTTAATTATCTATCATTTTTATATAAAATAATATAAAATTTGAGCATCTCAGGCTTACGATCTGGCATTTAGCAAGTTTAAGTGATCACATAGCACACATCGCTCACTCCTTTCAACAACGTCATATATCAAAAATCGACAATTTTCAGTTGTGCATGTTTTCGGCATGCCCAGAAAATGTACTATATCCCAGCAAAAGCGGCATATTTTTAACTTAGTATTTACCCGCTACAGGGCAGAAAGTGCTGTTTTTGCATTTTGAAGAAAAGGTATAGTTTAATTTTTTTTTTAAGTGTACTAAATATTTTTCAAATACAGAAAAAAACATTCAGGTTTTACCTAAAAAGATCTCTTGCATAGTAAAAAGTTAAATAAGTGGCTTGATATTTGTTTTTAATACATTTTATTATATTTTTAAACTTTAAAAACGATCTCCTGAAAAATCAAGTTTTTTTAAATATGACGTTGTTGAAAGGAGTGAGCGACATGTGTAAAGTTCAGCATTATTGAACATCCATATTGCATTAATTTTTGAAAGACGTAGGTACGTGTTTAAAATCGACTTTTTGGCTCACGAATATTCTTGAGAACACTGTGAATATTTTGTAAATTCAAATACTATCTGTAGAGTTTCATGACATTTTGAGGTAATTTGATTTAAAAGATGGAAATTCCCAAGTCTTAAAAATAAATCTTTTTTGTAGTTGTCCAATTTTGTTCGAGTTCAAATACCTCCAAAGTATCGATCGATGGAAAAATATAGGAATGGGTTCTAGATCAAGCTTTATATTTTATATAAAAATTCTCTTAATGCTTTCACAGTTTTTATTCTTATTTTACAAATTACATGAAAAGGTTTTAACGTAAACCTTTTTTTTAATTACTCCACCTACGAACCACAGCAGGTGGGTCTCCTTAAAATAATAAATTTATAGTAATAAACACATAAATTGTTGGTAAAATTCTTAAATCTTCTAAACTGATTCACTGATTTCTATTATTTTTATCCGAGATCTCAGCGCCATTTGTTGAACATAACAGCAACACAATTAATACTGAAAATTGTTCTTGGCAGACAGCGTGCTTCATGACAGCTGCTGTCACTTTGCATTGATGTTTTTTAAAGTTTAAAATACTTTTATTGATCCACAAGCAATATGAATATAAACGTATTAGATACACGTTCTTTCTATTTCATTTAACATGACATCATTATTTTATTAAAACCACTTTATCGATTTGTTTTAATTTGTACCAGAAGATGAAAACAACTGTCGTTTTCGAAACTAGTCGTTAAATTTCAATAAAGTGGTTTATTCAAGTGTTTAATTTTAATTAAAAAAAAATAAAAGTTTTATTTTATATTAGTTGTCATGGCAGTTTTAATAATTTTTTTGCTAAATTTACAACAATATGAGCTTATAATAGTAGGGGGTGTTTACAATTGTTTCCAATATTAAGTATTTGATATAAAAACAATTAAAAGAAAGAAAAAAATATTATTTTGTGATACAGTTAATTTTATTTCAGTTTGCCTATATTTGGGGGTAGTACAGGGTGAGCGATGCGCTTCCTTGAAATTCGAGGGAGCCCAAATGGGAATTCCTTTACGCCGTCGTAGGCACGTGGGACTTTCTTCATGGCCACCCTATACACTACATCTACACGTCTACACAACTTACACCGTGTGCTTCCCTCTGCCTACAGCCTCCACGACTCACGGCCGTTAAATCTATTAAACAAAAGCCGCCTTCAAAGAGTTTTTTGCTCAAATGATCAGAGAAAATTGATAGAGGGAAGAAAAATTGCAATGAAAAGTTCGGAAGGGATGTGACAAATGGAAGACTTATTTTTTAGTCCCTAAAATTATTTTGAAGCCTATCAAAAACGTGAAAATAAGCGAGGTATTAGATATTTTATTCATTGTTTCGGCATTAACTTTGTGGTAAGACATGTTACAATGATTAAAGAAAACACTTGTTTTTATACCACTTGAGTTTTATTAAAGACTACTAGTTTCGGAAGCTAAATTTTATTATTCATACCTGAATGAGGGAATTTTAGCTTCCGAAACTAGTAGTCTTTAATAAAACTCAAGTGGTATAAAAACAAGTGTTTTCTTTAATCATTGAGGTATTAGATAATATAAATATTTTTTACAAAAATGTTAATAATATTAGTATATAACCACTCACCGAGATTTTTATGTCTACCGGTTTCGAGACGTACCCGTCTCTTCATCAATACAATCACTACCACAGCATGCAAACAATACCACCCTTCACTACCATAGCACTATTTACACACATAAAACTACACAAAATATTCGACACATGCGATTTTTGGTCGACCCGAAGACCAACATACACTAAAGGTGCGTTACATGCACAAACATGCGTTACGAGCCGAGGTTAAACGTGCACGGTTAACGGTGACAGGTGGTATTGTTTGCATGCTGTGGTAGTGGTTGTCCTGACGAAGAGACGGGTACGTCTTGAAACCTGTAGACTTGAAAAATCTCGGTGTGTGGTGATATACTAATATTATTAACATTTTTGTAAAAAAAATAAGTAAAAATGACTAACCACAAAGTAAATGCTTTAAATATTAATAATATTGAGAATATGAAAATAATCGTTTATAAACAGAGGGTGAATACTGATTTCATTTTGATACTTTAATACCCTATAGCAAGGTTACTAATATTTATAAACGTATGTACATGTATACATTCTAGATGGAAAATTAAAGGGAAATAACATTTTAATTCTTCAAGGGTTGTTAGGAAACTTCAGCACTGGTCAGCATTCCTCTCAGTACCATTTTGTCAATCCGAATGTCGAAGGGTATATTGGTACGACACTGGCTTCTCATACAAGCGGGAGCGACTTATTACAAGGAGTTCACATACCTTATCTACATATGTATATATCTAGGTATCTATGTATGAACACTATATCCCTTAGATTCTCTCATTTTCTAGGGTCTGTAACGGTGGCTGACATGTCGGCCATACAAGTACCTACAAAATTCTGGAAACTTCGAGCATAGAAAAAATAAATACGTTTAATATTTTATAGAAAGAATACTTTCAATTTTCATATTTTTGTTTTGTTTTTTGGCATCTCATCAAAGATGAAGACGAATATGGAAGTCTGGGCATTTACGGGGCTGACGACCGTCAAAGGCTGGTTTAAGTGATCACTTTACATACGTGTAACATTCACCAATTCTACCCACTATTGACAACCACACTACTCAAATTCTTGAAAGTTCTAAATATATGAACCAATTTAGAAACTTTGTTATTGAATCACTAGAACTTCAATAGTGACATCTATTGGTGAGATGTAAAGAAGCATTTTACTTAGCAGAAACTCTTATATTAGTATGTTAGGTCCGAATCTTGGATTACAATCACACACATGAGAAACGCCAGAAAAAAGGATTTTAATATTTATAATTTTAGCTTATTATTTGACCAGATAATTTATTTACAACATTTTGAGTGTGTCCAAATACTTGCTTATAAAATCTGGAACATCTCCAATTACAGGAGTTATTTAAATAATTCCTGTAATTGGATATAATCCAGATTTGTAAACAATTATTTGGACACACTCAAAATGTTGTAAACTTTCAATTTTATCCTCAAGGGACTCTGTATCTAAGTTAAATGTATAGTATCTCAGTTAAAAAAGTTAGTACAAATACGGATAAACAACCTCGAGTAACATAATTTATCAATGCAATTCTCTTTTTCCCTTCATTTTCTTTCACATTTTGAAGTTGTATCCTTCATTCGAATCTTCTTAACTTAGATCATCGGTATCCCTTCAAATACTTTTACCATTCCTTCGTGTAATTAACGATCAATTTGACATCATATTAATCGGTGCCCTGTGCACCATGTACATAGCTAAACGGCAGGTATTCGGTCATAAAAAGGCTACCAAAGAATGTACAATTCACAACATTTTTGTGCATGTCCAAATCCTTGTTCGCAAATCTGGGTTTCTCCGTTTAGGATAGGTTTTTACGTTGCAGTTTAAATGCAGTGCCGTAAGCACTTCTAGTTTCGATATTTACAAGGTAGAGTCATCAGAAATGAAAAATCTTACACGCATTTCATAAGGTCTAAATAAATAAAATAAAAACTTTCCCAACTCAACCAAAGATGGTGCCGAGAACTCGTTATTGTGAAAGAAGATGTCAATTGAAGGACATATTATATTAAATAAGTATACAGCTTTCGAAATTTGAGAAGTGCAGAAGTTAGTCATGGGTAAAACGGTAAATGTAAAACGTGTATAAAATGATCATTTAAGCAAGCCTGAGACAGAACATGGTCCACCCTGCAACCATGTCAACTCTGTGCCACGGCGACCCAATTGCCATAAAAAAACCCAGTTGCCATTAAAAAACCCAGTTGCCATAAAAAACCCAGTTGCCATTAAAAAAACCCAGTTGCCATTAAAAAACCCAGTTGCCATTAAAAAACCCAGTTGCCATTTAAAAATCCAGTTGCCAGTTACTAAGTAAAAAAGTGATAATTATCAACTGAAATTTTTGACATCTAAAATTGTGAATGTTGCACGTGTTCATCACTTAACTAGCCTATGACTGGTCGTACACCCTATTGATACCTATACTTTCATATTCTTCTTCATCTATGTTGAGATGTCAAAATGTGCAAAATTAATTTTTAATAAATTTTAAAAATCACATCGCAGCATGAATCTAAAAGCTCAAGTTTGATAACATTTAATTTCCCATATTGACAAATACCCCAAACTCAATACACATAATATAAGTAGCAATGCCACCACCCTTAAGCCATTATGATTTCTAGTCGAGTAGTAGTGCTGTGCTGACGGGTTCAATCGATGTCAATTTAAAAATATCGATTTGTTCTTTGTAAAAAAGTGTAATCGGATGCATATGCAGGCTGTAAAATATCGATTCGTGGGGTCGCGAAGGGGGACCGAGGGTGAATTGCTACCCCTGTATGCACCCTACTAACTTCTCTCACTAGTCCCAGATATCTACATATGTACATACCCACGGCAGTCACCCAGACACAAAGACCACCCCTCATATGGACCATGTTACAGGAGAATATTTTAATTTAAAAGTATTTTTAAAAAAAAATATTTTTCTCAAAACTAATACTTATGGCCATTATTATTTTCATCTTCTCATTATTATTATCGGTATCATTCATCTCTAAACTAGATTCATAAAGTAGATTAGGTTACAACAGGTAGTATTTCACGAAATTGGCACTATTTGAATTGTCAACATTTATTATTCTCAACATGATAATTTTGACATTCCTCAGTTCGGCTGTCCAAACTTAAAACACAATAAGGAACATTTAAAAAAAAAAACTTTTTTTGCATTTTTGACTAACTAGACGTATCCCATAGCCTGCTGTAGGTTTTTTTCTTATAATAATAATAATGATAACAATAAAACGCATATCCGTACCCCAATGGTGCATAGGGCACTGCGTCATATAAACGCAGTGTTATCTTGATCGTTTACGCATGAAGGAAAGGTGATCAGCCCTCCGCTTCAGGTACCAGTCCAGGGTAATATTGAATAAATGTAACAGTGAAAAAATCTCTTATATTTATTTTACCCCCCTTAGGAATCGAACCCGGGACCTACAGAACGGTAGCCGAGCGTGCTGACCATTACACTACGGAGGCGGATGGATTTTTTCTTCAATACAGATAAATCCGAAGATTGCACAGTTGCTCTAAATATAATTTTGATCTTAAATTTTTTACACTCAAATTACTTTGTTGGCGTTTTTTTAAATTTTCACTCAGAATAAATCACGATTGCCAAAAACTGCTTCCTATTTAGATTTTTAGTTAGTTTATATTATTAGTATTTTAGTTTTATATTGTAAAATTATGTTTTTTTTTTTAAATACTAAATTGACGACTAGAGAAATTAACCGATTGCTTTGAAATTTCGACGCAACGGTGCATACGAATAAGTGCATATTTTTTAAATTTGAAAATGTAATGGGTGTTTTTGTCTGCAAAATACACCTGAACAAATCTTCACAAATATCAAATATTGATCATGGAGGACCGCGTGCTTCATGACAGCTCTGTTAATGAACATTTTGAATGTTTTTCATTGCATTCTTGTTTCATGGATATTTAATATTTTCATCGTTTTACACGCATTGTAAAATCATGCAGTTAAGAATGTAGAATGGTAAATATTGCACGTGTGTAAAGTGCTTAAATTAACCAGACTATGACATGTAAAAAGCCCTGTAAATACTTAGAATTCCAATACTTTTCCTGACCTATGTTGAGATGTAAAAAAAATTCATTTTTCATCTAAGCTAAAATGATAAAAATATATAAACATACTAATAAAGAGTTTCTGCTCAATAAAAAGCTTCTTTTCATCTCACCAATAGATGTCTCTAGTAAAGTTCCAGTGATTCAAGAACAATGTTTCAAAATTGGTTCACATATATAGAACTTCCAAGAATTTGAGTAGTGTGGTTGTCAATAATGGGTAGAATTGGTGAATGTTACACGTGTGTAAAGTGATCACTTAAACCAGCCTATGACGGTCGTCAGCCCCGTAAATGCCCAGACTTCCATATTCTTCTTCAGCTTTGATGAGATGTTAAAAAATAATATGCAAATATTATTGTTTATATTATTTTATTTTTTATTTTTTATTTGTGTTTACTTTGCTAGACAGTCAGGTACAGCTAGTAAATAGTAAAAATACTATTGTGATTGTTTAAAGCACAGATTGCTTCAAGCATTAGCTTCGTATGTAAAGTCCATTAGGGCATGATTGCTCTGCTATACCCTTTCATTCATTTTTCATCACAAACGTGCGTTATCCTTTTTAACCCCGTATGTAAAATGTGTCCACCTTCTTCGCCCGACCAAAATAAAATATCGAAGTACTTCGGGTGACTCTCCATACTCCGTCTCTTTTCATTACACAAAACTCACCGATTCTCTCTCCTTGTCTATCAGTCTTTAGCCCCTTTTCGATTATATAAAATATTCTAATTCCTTTTCTTTCTATTTCGACTAGAAGGCTCGCCACCTCAATTCTACCCCATCTTCCCCTTTCTATCGAAATGGGTGATCTTGAAAATCGAAGTATGGTATATTCGACCAAGATTTCAAGCAAAAATATATCTTATAACATATAGAAATAAATGTCTCGTTTCCTTGCGCGATTCTTCGGTCTTAGGTCATTGTTTCATGGAAATTGTTGAATTTTCTCCGTGCTTATAAGAATCCTATTAGAATTATTTTACTGTGTTACTTGAGTATGAGGAAGTATATCCTTCTCGTTCGTTCGCGAATCTTCTACGAGGAAATTTATGCGTTTTCTCTTTTCTGCATACAAGCAATCATATATGCAGTCTTTGTATAAAGTAAAAGGTAAGTAGAAAGAAGTTGTATCAGTGGCGTACAAATAGAGATATTATGTAGATATACAATACTTACACAACAATAAGTTAATATGGTCACACAAATGTATATTACGTAAGCACGCATATTAAAAAAAATAAATTTACATATATTAACCAGGTGTATCTCTGCGCTTCTTGATTGGGTAAATTAATGTTTTATTGTTTTATTTTTATAAAGCTGTCAATTTCTTTGTTCAAATTCAATTCAAAATCTTTGTTCTCAAATCCGGGTTTGTCCACTACGTAGTTATTTATATTGATATCTCAACTTGCATGAAAAAGAATATGGAGGTCTGGGTATTCACAGGGCTAACGACCCGTCGCAGGCTGGTTTAAGTGATCCCTTTATACACGTGTAACAATCACTATTTTAACCACAGCAATCGTGATTTTAGAATCTTTAAATCGTAGCTATGGCATCACTATACGTAGTTTAATATCATAATATCGATACAAATCGAATTTTCAGTATTGACAGTCTTCAAATAAATCTCACTCGGATTGTTCCCGATAGTTGAGAACCAGGATTTATATTTCGGGAACAACTTACTCAACCTATTTGAATCATAATTTTGTTCAGAATTGTATTGTATAAATCGACGATATTGGTTGAACTCTTTCTTGACCCCTGTATACATATAAATAAAAATGAAGTATTAACAATAAAATTAGGAAAGGGTTTTGAGATGGTTTAGACATGTTGATGGAATGAGTGAAGAAAGAACAGTAAAACAACTTTATGAGGCGAATGTGGTTGGTAATAGAAGCAGACGAAGAGTGAAGAAAACTTGGCAAGATATTTCAAATAATTAAAAGTGGTCAGGTCATGAGGAGAATAGCCGACGGGTATATATGAGGAGATGCATGAATATGGAGGAGACGAAGATTATTTACAAAGAAAGATTGGTGTGGCGTTCTATTCTCTCTGTTTACCCTTGTGTAGACAGAGAGAATAGAAGTGGGTAGCAGCGTGATGGTTAGTTAATTAGTTAGTTTGTTCACATAAATAATAATGTAAATATTCGTTTGTTAAAATAAAAATCTTAGATCTCCAAAAGCTATTAATCTCAAATCTCCAACGATCGAAATAACACTGGTCCTATGAGATGTAGTGCCCTATGCACTATTGAGTACAGATGAAGATAGGAATAATATAAATGAAATAAATTAAGTCACAATAGTTTAAGGATTAATATATATTTTTTTATTTTCTGGGAAACCCTTTGTGTAAATTGATTGAATCGGTTGAATTTAATATTGCACCAGCCCTGGAGGGCGTTCGAATGTCCCTCGATAGTATTGGTCCCCGCGAGATATTTCAAATATAGAATATTGATCAGTTTATATTATTGGTCGCCAGCGCTCAGGGCCGGGGTCGCCTTATTATTAAATGGAAATTCGTTGCTGTTCGAATCTCTCTTTCTACATTGTTCACTTTCTTATTGTCATAGTCACTCGTGGAACTTGGCATATTGGACTGTTTTATAGCAGCATTATTGCCTTACATGCTAGTTTAGTTCCATATGGACGAAAATACATTGCCGAGGAATCTTTTGATTAAATAAATTATCTTTTTACAAACTAAATAAGGCGCTTTAAACGTGATAGTGTATTATTATGTTATATTTATTGATTTGGCGTTTAATTCTTCTAAATATGGCCATGTCAATAAATTCTTCCTTTCCCAGAAAAAAAATATAAGGGTACATACCTACATCCCCCATTAGCTACTGTTGTCTCCCATAAATTATTGCTGCACGTGTTAAAACTGTCACTTAGAATTGTATAGCTACATAAGGAACGTAGTCCATTTGATCTTCACATTCGTTTGATAATGCCCTAACAAGGCGAAACAATTGTCACAGTATAATTTTTTATGTGTTTTTTGTTAATAAAATACAACTTAGTTGACTCAAAAATCTGTGTTTGATTTAAAATTAATACATATATTATGTTATATATTGTATTTGGTTTAGGGAAATGTATGATATTAATTGGCTTTGGAAATTTGTCTTAGAATGGTAAAAAAAAATAAAAACTAAAAGTGCTACACCTTTTTTATGGATTATTTAACAAACATCTAAATTTATTTTTTAATACATTTTGAAACTGGATGAAATATCATTTTAAATATCTTATATCTCACGAATATTCTAATATTTGTAACAATAAGTTCGTATTTGGTGAAAATATTCACATGACTCCCATGACGTTGAAATCATATAAAAAGTATCTTATTACCATTATCCGCACCCAATGGTGCATAGGGCACTGCTCGTATATATGCAGTGTTATCTTGATCGTTATTTACATGAAAGCAAGGTTATCACTCCAGCGCTTAGGGGACTTAATCCAGCGTAACATTAAAGAAATATAATATTAAAGTGTGAAATCACTAATATTTATTTTCGCCTCCCCCTGGGAATTGAGCCCGGGACTGCAGCTAAAGAGGCTAACCATTACACCACGGAGGCGGACATATATGTTTTCTGAATATGTAAAACTCGTTTCATGATGACTTAACACTTATTATCTTTTCGACTTTAGTAATATTTCGAATCCTAATATTTTTTAAAAATAATTAAAGACTTCATTTATTAGTATAATCAAAAACATCTCTAATGTATGGGTACACAGATAACGTTATAAAATTTGAGTACATACTTTATTTTACGTAAATTTCGATAATAAATGTCAAAAATAATCAAATATATATCAACCGAATAAGAATATGCTTTGTAAAAAATACTTATTACATTTGTACAATTTAAAAAAAGAAATTTTCGTATTGTCCGAGAGATGGCACTAGTAGTAGCGTACTAATCATGTACGAGTGTCGCGACAGTGAATTGTAACACCCTCAATGCGATCCAACTATCCCCTATCTACACCCACACTAGCGATGGCCCTAATATACATACCTCACGTACACAAATGCATTTCCAAAGGGCGTTTCTACTAAATGGGAGGTCCACCGCGGATACACCCTTTATTATCTCTATCCCTTTCATTAGCGATCTGTTTGGGGTTAAGAATTGTAGGGAAAGTGTTGTTACGGTATAAAAGTGACTTGTATTGACACCAATCATCTGGCATTATAATGAAAATGATTTTGACCTTTTTACATATGTACGCTTGGATATTTGATTTGATGTTCTCTTAATGAGTATCTTGAATCTTAAGTCGTCTTCTTCTTCTTCTTGGTTTTGTGGTCTGTTTTAAGAGAGGTTAACCTCCTGCGTGGTCGATTCCCAGCTGTCGATCTATCTCTTTGGTGGCCTGCCCGGGAGTTGTCTACCTTGGGGTTGGCAGTACAGTGCGATGTGGGGGAGTCTGGATGGTTCCATTCTCCTCACATGCGCATACCATTGTCTCCTTCGTTGCTTTCCCCACCTAACGACATCTTCGATCTCTCATGTCTCGATCTCTCTTTATTTATCTGTTGTTGTTTTTGATCGTTATTATAACATAAATGTGGAATTGTGTAATTGGCTTTTTTTATTAATGTACCTATTTTTTATTATATACTTTTACTAAATGTAGAGCTGTAGAATTCCCGAATAAAAAAATTAAAAAAATATCTTCCTCTTAAGCGAGTAGGTGAATATCGAAACGTATCTAATTAATATTAAAAAATGTATATATATATTCAAACTGAAAAACATAATTCAAACGTATCATTCTTGTTATAAAACTAGGATTTTAATTATAAAATTTTAAAATTGAAAAATCATTTAAATCATTGGGAAAAAAGGTTAAAAACACCTATTCTTTATATAAATGTTGCAAAAACGATTTTCTTTATTTTATTTTATGGCAAAAACAATAATCTTTCTGGATTTCGACAAAAAAAATACTTACTAACCCTGAAAATCTCTATATTATAAACATAAAGTGGTCAGATAGGATACAGTTGCACAGATATAAAAAGTATGTTACAACACCTAAACCAAATAAAAAATATCTGTAGTTCTATGTATTATTTTTAATCAACATCTTAATTTTTTAAATAAGTCAATTTCGTTAAATAATTCATTACAAATTTGCCTTATTGTCGAAATAAAAATATGAGCATTATTTTACTAATGTACGGGGATTTCGTTCAATTTATTGTTTTAGCATTAATTGTTTTAGCATTCAATAAAAAATAAGACACCTATTAAAGACAGTTTTTGAGTCTATTAATGTAAACACGACACGCTTCAGAACTACAGAAAATCTAGAAACCAGTCGTTTTTGAATTAATAAACTCAAAAGTGGACATATACAAGCGTTTTATTTTCACATATGAAGGCATTTTTGCTGTTTTG
The DNA here is from genome assembly GCF_059751285.1 of Brachycentrus maculatus. Lineage (NCBI taxonomy): Eukaryota > Metazoa > Arthropoda > Insecta > Trichoptera > Brachycentridae > Brachycentrus > Brachycentrus maculatus. Next base: position 1,047,801 of record NW_028280971.1, read on the forward strand.
GTGATTAATTAGTAAAAATTACCACTATTTATCTTCAGGAATTCAGTAACTAAACGCGCAAGCGACTACACTTATAAAAACCTACTTATATGCAAGGATGGGTGAATGCACACGTTTTTGCATTCACCCAAATGTGCATTTGATATTCTTAGAAAAGGTATGTTAAATTTACCATAAGACTCGAAAGTATAATAACGTCTAAAGAATAAACTGGGAACGAAAAAACCCCAGGCGCTTAAAGAAACTGAAATTTATTCCGAGGACTTAAAAATTCTGGAAGTTCTCTTAAAATGCGCATAAATTTTCAAAAGACTTGTTTTATATCAGAAATCTCACACAGAGAGTCTGGAGGAGTTGAAAAAAGATGAAAAAGACACAAAACATCGACACCCAAAAACAAACATAGTAAAATATAGAAAAAAAACATTTTAGTTATGTAAATGGGCTTCGAAAAAAACATTTACATATAGATTAATGTAATTTTTATTATTAATCATAAGTTAGTTTCGATTGTCTCCTGCAGGTGATTTCAACTTCAATCATTTACTTTGGAAGTTTGTGATGTGTTTTTTACATTAACCTTCTCTATCCTTAATATCCTGCCTGCAGAGAAGCCTTTAATAGTAAAGGCTTTGCGGATTATTCTTTAAAAAATCACATTCAATGATTCTGTGGTCACTTTGGGGTAACATTGTATTATTCCATTTCAATTTGAAATTTCACTCGGTGAATATCACTCAAAATAAGCATAGATTAGAAAAATAAACAGATTTTTATTAAAAAAGGTTATTATTCAATTTAAGACAGGAAAATTTCACTAGATATGCACTGTTTCTTAAAATATATTATGACACATGTTTTGATGCATCAGCATCTTTTTTGTGCATCGAAACGTATTGAAACACGTGTCAGAAATGATTTTAAGAAAAAGTGTTAAGTACCAAGAGAAATAAATATGTAAAATACAAATAAGTCATTACAATTTGTAAATTTATAAATTGTTGCAAGTTTTGTAAAAATATACCTTATTCTATATTACTAACTCACTATCCATTTCGCCGCTTCCCCGCAGAGGTTGGCAGAGAGAATCGGAATTTTTTCCAAAAAAAAGTCGAGAAATTAATTTAGATGTAGATATCGAAGTTATGGTACTCATCAAAGATGCGTCTTGGTATTAGCTGGTTCGAGTGATTTTTTTATTAGCCATTTTTCAAAAAAAAAATATAGGGTAAAAAATTGAGGGTCAAATTTAGTATTTGTAGATAAAATTTTGCAATTGTTTATAAAATAAAATAAAGTTTTCTACTGACATTTCTTGGTGGAAGTGCATTTTATATATTAAAATAATTAATACACTTTTTTTCCACAAAAAAAATATATCGAAAAAAATGCAATGTTATAATTTTATCATATTATAGCTTATAATATTGGAAAATTATGAATCTTTTTTCTTGTTGTATAATATTTTTTTAAAATAAAATTAGGAAAAGTTTAACCTATTGTTCTGAAGGGTCGTTAATATTAAAATTCCTCGACCCCTGTGACCGTCTCACTATACAGCTTTCCTCTCGAGTCCCACTTAATATTCATCCTTTGTTTCTACCTTGTGGTCTCCCCATCCCCCAGGGGTGGTAAGTCCGAGGGATGGAGAAAGGGGTAGGGGAGGATAAGAAGAGATCAGAGGGGGTGGATGTGTTCATAATATACCACTACCACTTGGACCTTATTTAAATACGAAAATCCTTTTAAGGCTTAATTATTAAAAACATTTTTAGTGTGTCCAAATACTTTTTCACAAAATCTGGATTATCTCCAATAACAGGAGTTATTTTCATACTAATATAAGAGTTTCTGCTCAATAAAAAGCTTCTTTTTACCTCACCAATAGATGTCTATAGAGAAATTCTAGTGATTCAAGAATAATGTTTAAAAATTTGTTTATATATATATATATATATATATATATAGAACTTCCAAGAATTTGATTAGTGTGGTTGTCAATAATGGGTAGAATTGGTGAATGTTACAAGTGTGTAAAGTGATCACTTAAACCAGCCTATGAAGGTCGTCAGCCCCGTAAATGCCCAGACTTCCACATTCTTCTTCATCTTTGATGAGATGTCAAAAAATAATATTAATTATTAAAATTAGTAAAATATATGTTTTTAGAATTGAATAACTTATTTCTTTATAATTTTGATATTTACATTTAGAACAAAAAGATAATATTCAACAATACGTTATTTCATTTCGTCATTGTATTCTTGCAAACAATCTTCGTCTCTTTCACATTCATGCATCTCTTCATACATAAACGAAATAATTCGACCCCTGACCTGACCGCTAATTGATAATCCCATTTTTTTCTTGGTCTTCTTCTTATTCTATTACCAACTACATTTAAGTACAACTAAAATTAAGTGTTGAAAAAGAGTCCAGTGTACCACATACATTCAAAGTATATTGAAAAACGTAAGACGATAAATTAAAAAATCTAAAATCTTAAGTAAATATAAAAATAGAATCTTAAAAAAAAAGATAATATCATAAGTTAGTATGATATTTCATACAAATCATCTATTGTGGACTATTTTTTTTTTAACATCCATCATAATTTTTTTGTACATGCAGCACATTCGTCTGAGAGATCGCACATAAATCTTAAGCGTTTTTTTTTAACTACCCAACGTCCAAGTCACTCTGAAATCTAACTACGGCTTATGCAACACCGCTTATCATGACCCTACTCAGGCTTCAACTTTTTAAGTTTCATGGCCTATGCCTACTCGTGAATGGATTTACTCTTTATGTTTAAAATTACTATAATTTCGTGTAATTATGAGTAAAAATTCTAGGCAAAAACATTCGCAATCTTAAGCGGTTTATTATTCGGACACTCTTATATCCGAGATTCGGAAAGTGTAATCGAAAAGAACAGTGAAATAACAGCGAAAGTATTCGAATCACAAACCCGAAACACTCATCTTTATCGCTCATAAAACGCGCAGAAACGGAAGCGTTACGTTCTTAATACGGAATTTGAATCTATGAATACAATATCGAAGGCTCCGTTACCCCTTACCGACAACTATTGGTAAAGTTTTACCAGGGAATCGTTTAGAATTCAAACCGTCCCGCTTGGGCACTTGGAATTTGAATATTTCAACTCTGGTAATACCGACTTCTTCTTCTTCCCAGTACTTGAATCCCTTCCAGTTGCTAATGACCGGTTTCACTATATAACGATATGCCTTGTATAAAGACCCAGATCACACAAGGCTTCACTGCGAAAATCCTTCAAAACTGGCTGAAAATCCGTTTTTCCACCACAATTGTTACGTTTAAGCTTTGTTAGAAATTTCTTGGTGAAACTGCATTTTATATTTTTTCAATTCAATTCAAACCCTTCTCCGCACCCCAATGGTGCATAGGGCACTGCATTATATAAACACAGTGTTATCTCGATCGTTAACACACGAAGGAAAGGTGATCAGCCCTCCACTTCAGGTACCAGTCCAGGGTAATATTGAATAAATATAAGAGTGAAAAAATCACTTATATTTATTTGACCCCCCCTGGGAATCGAACCCGGGACCTCCAGGACGGTAGCCGAGCGTGCTGACCATTACACTACGGAGACGGAAAAAAATTTATAATTTAATAAAATTTGATATAACATAATAAAACAACAAATTTATATTTTTTCCCTATTTTATTTTATTTGACCAGTGTTTTATAGAATTGAATCCTTTTCAGCGTCTAATGACCGGTTTCACCATAAAACGATAAGCCTTGTATAAAGACATGCACCACAACAAGCTTCACTATGAAGTCCTTCAAAATTCGCCGTGAAAATCCATTTTTCTACTGGTTTTTCTAGCACAATTGTTGAATTTATGTTTTGTGCTGATATTTCTTGGTAGGACTGTATTTCATATAATATAATAAAACAAAAAAAATCTATTCCTTCCCACGTTTATTTTATTTGACCAGTGATTGATGGAATTGAATCCTTTTTAGTGTGCTATGACCGGTTTCACTATATAACGATATGCCTTGTATAAAGACGTAGATCATTAAACCACGAGTGTAAGTCCCTTTTCAAGCACAAGAGCACAGACTTTTATGGAGAGGCACAGCAAATCGAAACGTAAAAGTTCTCCATATGTATAAATGATTCAAATGTATTATGTTATAAATAAAAATGTAAATATATTAAATGAATAAAAAAAATGACAAGCTTCACTATGAAAATATTTTAATATTCACTGTGAAAACTCGTTTTTCTATTGGTTTTACTATTAAGTTTCGTATTGACATTTCTTGGTGAAACTGCATTTTATATAATAAAACAGAAAATTTATAGTTTTTTCCACTTTCATTTTATTTGATAAGTTTCGTCGTACGACTGGTCGTGATGATAATAGAACAACAACTTGTTGTTGTTTTATTATACAACCGTTACATGAAAGTATCTAATAAATGTATGTCTCTCAAGTGATTCATTATCATTTTGGAAGTCCCGGGCTCGATTTTCAGAGTGGCCAAAATAAATATATAAGTGTAAGTCTAATATTTATTTTAGATATCTACGGACTTCACTACGTGAAGCGTAAGATTGATTACATTGCCTTCGTACAATTAACCATCAACTTAACATTGCATCAATTTGATTCTGTGCCCTATGTATCATAGAGTGCGAATGAGGGTAACTGATTTCGCATTAACTTTGTGGAGTAACGTAATGATTTTAAAATTTAAATAAAACATATGAATAACACCACTTTTTTAGTTATTAATGTAAACACGATTGGTTTCGAGAACTACATATGTTCTCATCAACAGGTGAAAATACAAAATTACAAATATTCTATTATTATTTATAAATCACAATATCAATAATTTTTCATATTATTTTTTGACATCTCATCAAAGATGAAGATGAATATGGAAGTCTGGGCATTTGCGGGGCTGACGACCGTCATAGGCTGGTTTAAGTGATCACTTTACACACTGGTTAATGACGGTCGTCAGCCCCGTAAATGCCCAGAATTCCATATTCTTCTTCATCTTTCATGAGATGTCAAAAGATAATATGAAAATATCTCCTGTAATTGGAGATAATCCAGATTTTGTAAACAAGTATTTGGACACACTCAAAATGTTGTAAATAAATTATCTGGTCAAATTATAAGCTTAATAATAAAAATGAAAATGGTATTTTCTGGCGTTTCTCATGTGTGTGATTATAATCCAGGATTCGGATCTCACATACTAATATAAGAGTTTCTGCTTAATAAAAAAGCTTCTTTACATCTCACCAATAGATGTCTCTAGTGAAGTTCTAGTGATTCAAGAACAAAGTTTCTAAATTGGTTCATATATATAGAACTTCCAAGAATTTGAGTAGTGTGGTTGTCAATAATGGGTAGAATTGGTGAATGTTACACGTGTGTAAAGTGATCACTTAAACCAGCCTATGACGGTCGCCAGCCCCGTAAATGCCCAGACTTCCATATTCTTCTTCATCTTTGATGAGAAGTCAAAAAAAAAAATAAAAAATAAGTATTTGGACAGTCAAAATGTTGTAAATATTTTTTCACGTACAAATTTATTTATTTTGAAGTATTCTTAAGTACAAAATTTAGTGTTTTTACGTATTGACGAGAACATCTATAGTTCTCGAACTAGTCTTATTTACATTAATAAACTCAAAAAGTGGTCTTATAAAAATGTTTTATTTTTATATTTAAAGTCCAAATATTCTGCGCAAACGATTGTACATTTTGTATTTAACTTATTAGTCAGGACAAATGCTGGGAAGTTTTGTATCGTTTCCTGTATCTTGGAGTTTCCTGTATCCGCAACCACTTGCAGCAAGTAAACAAGGGAACGTGCCGATATCACCTCAGGCGACTTGAAGGCAAACAACGAGAAGTTGTGTCCTAAGATTAAATGCGTTAGGGATGGGAGCCTCCGTGGAGATTACGGGAGGGGAGGATTATAAACTTTCCAACCCTTATAATCGGGCTCGGACCATTGGGTTATCTTTATATAAAAAAAATATATTTCCAATAAATGTAATTTTTACACTCTCTTTATCATATATCGTTCAGTTTGTGTAATACTACTTTGTTTTATTACCATACCACAAATTTAATGCTTTCAATATCCTTGTTTTCTCGTATACTCAACATAGATAAGGAAGAATGTTTTTTGTTGTTAAAATTCTTCGTCTTCAAACCCTCAATGGTGCATAGGGCACTGCATTATATAAACGCAGTGTTATCTTGATCATTAACACACGAAGGAAAGGTGATCAGCCCTCTGCTTCAAGTACCGGTACAGGGTAGTATTTAATAAATATTACAGTGGAAAAATCACTTATACTTATAAGAGCCCCCCCGTGAATCTAACCCAGGACCTCCGGAGGCGGACGAACCGTCTCAAGTTGAGACACATATAATATCGATGTATAACATATAATATCGTTATACCATCCGTTGGGTGAATATTCCGTTGTCTTATAAAATAAATAATAATAACACAAATTCTTTATAAAAATATTTTTTTAGTTTGTTTATAAATCGCCATTTTTACAAAATATCGTTTCAAGGTATACAATAATTTATAATATGTTAAATACTGATAAATGACGGAAGATGAAAAAATATTTTAGGTTTTACTTGGTAAATATCACGTTTTCTTATAATATATTATAACACGTGTTTCGCTGCACTTGAAAATATTTTGCAAATGCGGTGTTTGTATAATTACCATAAAAATAATCATTTTGGATAATGTTTGCCATAATTCAGCGTCATTTTCATAAAATACTAATTCAAGGTCCCTTCAATAATACATTTATCAATTTAATAATTAAATAAACTTAGTGGGGTAAAATGAAACTAATGTATATTTTTAAAATTAACTTTATAGATTAAACTAATTGACCCAGAATTAATTTTTATATGACCGAATGTAAACTCGCGGAATGAAAGTTTTACATGCTCGTACGTAAGTTTTTATATTAAACCTTTTCTAGAGTACAATAATTGATGTCCGACTTTCTCTGGGAAGTGGGTTCCTTTCACATGTTTCTTTCATATAATCTATGTATTTATGAAGTTAGAAATTATTTAAAAAAAAAACTTATCTCTAGGTTTTATTTTATGACAAAATTCCAAAAAAATCCACAGATGTCATTGGTATACAAGTTACATCATACCAACTGACAGACGGATTTCGATATTCATTTACGTCCGTACTCCCGGAAAGGTTATTAAAATTTATTTCACGACAATCATGATCCTCATAATTTTGGTTATTTTATTTGAAAGATTTTTATAAAACCGTATGCGCAATAAAAACCCTATTTCCTATAATTTCAGGAAAGTTTTTTTCCATATGTAAAGTGGATACGAAACAATTCAAACGCCTAGCTTAAGTACTCCCACACTCGTTCACAGGGGGTTGGGGGTGGCGGCTTTTGGGGTGTCGGGCGCGTGGGGTGCGTGAATAAATGTGATGGAAATTGGAGGATTTGTTTACCCATTTTTCCAAGTTTTTTGACAGTAAAAGGGATGAATGGGGCAGGAAGGGATGAGCGAGAAGGGGCGGCTATTTATTTAAGACATCACATGTACCATGTACCATGTACCATATACATACGTGGACAGAACGAGGCGTCGCTAATTCGATGGAAATGTATCACTGCTCCACTATTTCTTCCTTTCTCACACTTATCGAGATACGATTTTGCCTACACGAATACAAACAAACTCACTTATTGCGATATTTATGGAAGGTTTTATTCTCCGTGATATTTATCGCTTGAAAACAATTTGGAGATTGATGCAACCTCTTTCATTATCACCATAACATTAGATGAATATAAATAAACAAGTTTTATGTTTTATTACTGTTAAATGATTATAAATATGTTTAATTTTTACTTCCGGAATAAACATTTTTTTACTTTGTAAGTAAAAATAGCTTATTCCGGTATTATCAATGATATTTTGAATAAGTTGTATCATAAATGCTATTTCAGGTTCTCTATCCAAAAAAAAAATTGGGAATCGATTTAAATGAATCTCACCTATGTTCAATTGGAATAAGCTATATATTCATCATTTTCGTAAAATATAAAATACTACCTCAAGGGCGCGTAAATGTGATGAAATTGGGGAAAAGGAAATACAGGAAGGAAATGATAAAGCAAATAAATGCGTTTTTAGTTTTGTTCTAAAGATCATTTGTCTTTTACTATTTCTAACAACTGGTGGAGGAGCTTTCGACGCCTTCGTCCCGCAACAGCAAAGGCACGCTCGTCAAATTTGGTGCGTGGGTTGCGAGCTGGAAAGGTCACTTTGACCATAGCAGTTGTTGTGGCTGTGTATCAACCAATCATGATATATAACTATGTTTTTATAGGATATGTCCTGCCCATTGCAATTTGTTTTGCATGGCATGAGCAGGACCCCACAAGATGGACTATAATTTTTTCACGATGTAGAACAAAACAGGTGTCGGAAGACCCCAAAAGAGATGGTCCGACGACATAGTCGCTATGGGGGGTAGAAACTGGCTGCAAGCAGCAACCGACCAGAGGAAATGGAAAGTAGGGGAAGAAACTATTATCCAGCAGTCGAGGACAGAGAGCTCACGAAGAAGAAGAAGAAGAAGATATTAGATATATGTAAGAAGACATAGCGTTTTTTAGATTTAAATTTTTGCTTGGATTGTTTATTGAAGAGACAGATTTAATATTATTTTGAGAAAAAAAAAACTTTGTGTTTTGATACACTCACATTTCAAAATAATATGTCATTCTCAAAATAATATATCAATATCCACAAAGTTAATGCTTTCAATATCCAAAACATAAGACAGATTTAAGCTTTTTTTTCTTGTAGACATATCACTCATGTAGTACATGCTTGCTAACTTTTTGCTTTTTTATTTTTTTAATGTTTTTTTATTTTATTTTTGTTTTCTGAAATTGTAATTTTTTATTCTTGAATTTTTTGTATTTTGTATTAACACTGTTATTCTAGTTCTGCTTCTATCCATTGTTTTTCTTGCCAGTGTCCTTTATGACCTTAATTTAATTGTTTACCCACACACAGGCCATGCCTTTGTGCGATATTTTTTTTGTATTTATATTTTATTCATATTTTTTGGTATTTGAATTTATGTCATGTTTGTACAATGCAAAATAATTTATAATAAAGAAAAAAAATCTTATCAGAAACGAAGGATCTATTTTTTTTCTTCTTTCGAGACTAACCATCACGCGGCTTCACCGCAGGGGTAAGCAGAGAGAATCGAACGCCACACCACTCTGTCTTTGCAAACATTCTTTGCCTCTTCAACATTCATGTATCTCCTCATACATGCCCGACGATTATTACGACTCCTGACCCGGCCGCTTTTAAGTATTTGTCATACCTGATTGTGCCAAGTTTTCCTCGGTCGTCCTCTGCTTCTTTTTCGAACTACATTCGCCTCATAAATTTTCTTTCGAGACTTGGTCACCTGAAACCCCGGTCAAGGGAAGAAATTCTGTATACATACGACTACTCGATATGTACATAATATTATTATAATGCTATGTACCTAACCCCTTGGTTCTCTATGGTGGTTGTATGTTTGCTCGCTATAATGGAATTTCACGGCGCGTAATTTTATTTGGATAATGATATAAGGTGACGACGGTTTTGCGTCGCTACAAAGCGTTTCTTGAAAAACCGCCATCGATGAAATCCATTATTTATGGGGTTCGTTCCTTACACTGATCTCGCCAGTTTGCCTTGCAAATTGGGGACCTTGGTAAGATAACACACATTATTATTCACTTCATATTAGTAACATATCCTTATTATGCACGTTTCTTATTAGGGGGGTTCTTATGTTCCGTTTTTAGGAGTATGTAACACAAATCGAATCTTTCATTCTATTTTTTTTCTGATTCGATTCTCTTAAGAGTTATAATAAATATAAGTGAAATTCTAATATCAATTTTATGTATCCCCGGATTGGTACCGAAAGCGCAAGGCTAATCACCTTGTCTTCATATAATTAACTCATTAACTCATAATTAACACAGCATCAATTTGATGCTTTAATTAATTTAATTAATTAAATTTAATAAAATAATATGAATATTTATTTCAATGCTCACATTAATATGCTAACCACATTAATGTAATGTAATAACTCAAATTTATGTATAACCAGGGCTTCTTATACTGAAGCACCAAGAACCGATTACTTTTATTTTTAAATGTACATTTAACCCTTAGAGTTACCAAGTTTTTCAAAGTCAAATTTAACCCTCTCTTGACCGCAGATTCCAATCATTCGAGACAAACGGTAGATCGGGGATTCGCAAGTAATTGCGCATGTTTCGTTTTACAATACTTCCTGTTCCTGTATCAGCCCCTTAGCGGGATAGCCTTCAGCCTTCATCCCCCGCAGTACAAAATCGCTACAGGGTAGTTGCCAAAAATGGTGGTTAAAAAGGGATATTTTTATAGCACCCACGGGATTTTGGACCTCCCCACATCGTAAAAAATTGCCCCCCATTACAGGAATTACACCACCGTTAGAAGAACAGGTGTGAACGGATTACTAAAGAGGAGTTTTGTGAAAAAAGTTTGTAGGTTTTACAAATATGTAAGCTTGTAGGTCCTACGCGGAAATTGTACATATTTAAATCATACTTATAACCCTTATCCGCACCCAATGGTGCATAGGGCACTGCATCGAATGGACGCAGTGTTATCTTGATCATTACTTATATGAAGGCAAGGTGATCACTCTTGCGCTTCAGGAACCAGTCCAGAGTAATGTTAAATAAATATTACAGTGTAAAATCACTAATATTTATTTTCACCCCCCCTGGGAATCGAACCCGGGACCTTCAGCACGGTAGCTAAACACGCTAACCATTACACCGCAGAGGCAGACAGATTAAATAATAAATTCAACAAATTAAATCTATATAAACAAAAATGTTCTTTTATTCAAAATCTAAAATTTTGACAAATTTTGATTTTTTTGGTAAAAATATGCTTCGTTTTAGAGTAGTTTTTTTACCAAATGGTTACGCTATCTGATATAAAAAAGTAAATAATGCATTACTAAACATTGCTTATGGTGGACAGCGTACTTCATGACAGATACCATCACTAAGCATTTTCAATATTTTCGTGTGCGTTATTATTTCAGCTATGTGAAATTAAAAAAAAAACACGTGCCTTCTTTTCCATTTGACCAGACTGTGCCATGACTATACGTGGCTGGATGTAGCTAGTTATTAATGTATGCATTTAGTAATACAGTATTTAACCCTGAAAAAGTCACCTTTAACGACAAAAAAGGATTATTTTCTTTTCATTAGCTTTTGTTATAATTGTGGTATTATTTCCTTTTCCACATATTTAACAATATGTGGAAGGTGTTCAAAAAATGTACGTTTATTAAAATATAATTATTAATTTCTTTAGGATAATTTTTATAAATTGATTTCTTTTTTGCTACGAGATTACACATGTAATTAAAATGAAAAATCATTACCGAGTTTATTTTTTGTGACCATATAATTTTAATTTTTTATTATTATTGAATGTATTACAAAAAAAAACATTAATTTCACGTGTCATATTAAGTGTCAAATGATAATATTTAGTATAGGTATACGTATGTCCGCCTCCGTAGTGTAATGGTCAGTACGCTCGGCTACCTTTCTGGAGGTCCCGAGTTCGATTCCCAAGGGGGGTAAAATAAATATAAGTGATTTTTTCACTGTCATATTTATTCAATATTACCCTGGACTGGTACCTGAAGCGGAGGGCTGATCACCTTTCCTTCATGTGTAAACGATCAAGATAACACTGCGTTTATATGACGCAGTGCCCTATGCACCATTGGGGTGCGGATAAAGGTTTAAAAAAATAGGTATACTTACGTATACATATAAAATGATTATTTCGAAATAAGAACAGAGACATCTATTGAGGGGAAAAATAAAAATATTTCAACTGGTGGGTTTCTTGGCTAGCTATATAACCTTCGGTTCGTCAAAAAGGAATGAGAAAAAAAGAAAATAATAGGAAACAAAAATACCGTATCGCCTGCCTAATCCGCAAAGTGTCTAACTCCATCCTGGCTTACCTTCCAGAAGAGCGTAGAAAATTGTACCTAATGTTTTTGCGGTCTTCTGAAAAGCAAGGTCAGATAGATTTAAACAGTTTATGAATTAAGCCGACGATGTTTGTGTTTTTTTATATTGTCAAAATTAAAAATTAATAAGTTTAGTCTGTTTAAAAAGGGTTTGAAACAAATCATAAACACATTTCAGTCTCCACATGTTCCCGTCTCTTCGTCGGGACAATCACAACACCTTGGAAGAAAACACTATAAACCACTTACTGACCCTTATCCGCGCACCCCGTGGTGCATAGGGCAATGCGTCAAATTGATCTAATGACAATTTAATAGTTGAATGCTATAACAAAGACACGCTTGCCAAATTTGGTACTCTGGTTGCAAGCTGGTAAGATTACTTAGCCAGTGGAAGAATTTTCACTCATGAATTACATGAAATCATTGAAAATTTTTAACATAAAGACTAAATCCACCCACAAACAGGAAGAGGCTATCAAACTTATAAAATGGAAACCTTAGCAGGGCCACGATGAGCGGTGTTACGTAAGCCGTAGTTTTTTTACCCGTTTTCGAAAGTCCTGCATTTTTCACGGGGAAATAGCTTACTGTTTTCTTCCTAATTAAATGTAAATATTATACTAAGCATATAAAAAAAGATGTTTATAAAGTACTTATAATATAATGTCTGTTTTGATGCATGGTAGTACGACGATCGTAAAGATGTAGTGGTCAACGTAGATCTTACATACACATCCAAACAATGCAGACCGGATATAAATGTGTACAATCCGGATATGGGTATCGCATTGTTTACCCGAAACCACCCTACCTGTCTCAGGACGCACACACACATATTTATTAGCTGTATACGTATTTATATAAATATACAACCATAAGGAATATATTTACGCAGATTTAAGGTCGAGTTGCAAAACCCTGTAAAGGATATTTTTCTATAAAAATATACGTATTTTTTAATATTTTTTTTGATCCTATCTTATTACTCCCAAATTAAAGCTTTTGTAGTTATGTACATCATATTACGATTGTGAAAATTCCACACCATTTTGTATAAAGGGCACCGAATAGGATTGACGCGGTGTCATCTTAATTGCTTAATCAGTTCTATGCTTGAAATTCTTTTGAATAATAGAGGAATATATATTTTGAATATTGTTTAGTAGATAGTATTTTAGTATTATTCAATCTTGATAAATAAGCGGTTACCTTCGATACCGGTAGACATTATAATTAAGTTATAATAAAATATTTAAAGTGATTTTAAAACAAAGTTACATTTTTATTATACATTTGATTTTATTTAAATACATATATTTATTCAAAAATACTATTTTCCCCCTAATTTAATAGATTTTTCCAGATATTATTTTATTCTAATTATATATTTATTTATAAATATATATATTTAGATATATTTATTTTATTATGAATTAAAAAAAACAATCATTTACTGAAGGCCAAATAAAACCATTGTCTATATTTAATTATAATAATTTTCTAATTCAATGAAAATATTTTTCAAGTGAATTTTATTTTATTTTACATATATAACTATTCATATTAACATAAACACTATACAAAGAAAAGAACCTTCAAATTTCGACTTAAACTGTTTATATTATTTCATGAAATCCGTTACTTCCTTTTGAATTGTGACGACCGAGTTTCGTTTATAGTTATACAGCCTCTTTCAGGAAACTACCCTTTTGTTGTCCACATGACAAAGTGTGGCGATCAATTTCAGCATTGTTACGGGAAATTATTGATGCTGGCTGCATTGTATTTTGTTACGATATTTCATCTATTGGCTGTGTTAGTACAACCTACTTTTTATCAGCAATACGTAGATAATTTGAAATGTCGTCTAACAAAAATATTATTTGAAATGTTAGCCAATACTCAATCGATAAAATAATATGATGGAAAAAAACTGTCATTGCAAAATACATGAAAATGTCACCATTATAATTTTAAGTCTCCTATCTTTTTCTTGTTGATCTCATCTTAACCGTATACAGGCACATTGGTGCATAAACCACTGCAAGCTTTTACCCTTCGCCAACATTAAAAGTCAAAATATAAACGTGTGTTAAGTGACTTAAAACTAGCTTATAACGGTCGTAAGCCCCGTAAATGCCCAAACTTCCATATTCTTCTTCATCCATTTCAAGATGTCAATAAAATAATATGAAAAATAATTTGTAAAAATGTGTTGTATATTTGACACACTCAAAATGCTGTATATATTTTTTCTTTATTTTTTATCATTTTACTTATAACCTGCACAGCCTTTACTTTTTAAAGGCTTGTCTACAGTAAGGATAGTAAGAATCGGGAAAAAAATGAAATATACATCACAAACACCCAGACCAATTGAATATATCTTTCTTGAATTTACTTTGCAATCGGTGGAATTCGAACCAGCGAGACCAGTTTTGAAGTCGAGCGTCTACCCAATTACGCCATAATGCCTATCAAAATTAATTATTATGTTAAAATTAGCAAGTAAAACACGGATGATTTTTTTATCATAATTGTAATTTAATCATTGCTAAATTCGGATAATTTTGGGTAAAGAGGAATAAAAATCAGGTCAAATATTTTAGGAATGGGAAATGGAATAATATCCATCAAAACAACATTCTACTTATTATTCATCGCTCACTTTGTGTAATATAATTAAAAGTGGTATTACACAAAATGAACGATGATTGATAAGGAGAATGTTATATTACCATACCACAAAGTTAACAATGCTTTTAATACACACAAAAAAATCCACCAAAACAACCCATTTACAGTAAGCGAAGTCCGATTCGTACGGTGCCAAAAAATTATAATTGTTTTTTTTCAGGCTTAAAAATATTTTTGTGTTTACGCAACGGGCATGATTGATGGCGGTATAATAAAATATTTAAATAACTAGAAGGCCTGTAATAGTATTCGCGAGGAGCGAGAAACTAGAAAAATATTCCGTAAAAATATCTTCATATTCCCAAAAAATATACAGGGTGGTAATATAATTGATTACTGTAAGTATCCATTCCCATTCGCATCCCCCAAAAAACGGACAGTTATACGTCATCCTGACAGCTCAGCAAAATTGTTCTTTCACCCTCGTTGAGACTTTGGCATCGTTAAAGAGGAAGAAAGCTCGCCACGCAAAAAACCTCATTTGCAAAGGCTCTCTCATACAATATAAGTATTGGGTAACGTGCCCTATTACCGTTGTATTCCAATCGATGAAATGACAGCTATGACTTAGAAAATTTTGAATTAATGTGTTTATACTATCTTTAAATGATATTCAATTACCAAGGGTCTACGAATCATATCTCTATATAGGTGAAGAAGAAAGTGAAGTCTGGGTATAGGCTGGTTTAAGTAATCACTTAATGCAGGTGTAACATTAACAATTCACTTACAACCACACTTTTTAAATGTTGAAAATATATTATCTCTCAAACGAATGAATTTTCAAGATTTTGTGTTCAGCACTTTTATTCCTACAGCATCGATAACATACGAAAGTGTAAATGAACCTCCGGATTATATTGCTGTAACGTATACATCTAATATTAAAATTCCAAAAGTCTCTGAAATTGAATTTACTTTAAATTATTATAAATTTAGTTCGTGCTTTATTTTTCAATTTATAATGCAATATAATTTACACACATACAGACACAAACGATTTTTTATTACGCATAATTATTGGTTAGATTATCTTGTTTATCATAAACAGTTTTCTTTACTATGTATATAATATATTTAAATTATTCTGATTATTAACTGTTGAAAAATGAGATACTTTTTTACTCCACAGTTGTATGTTATTGTAATCTAGAACTGAAATCGAAAATATACATTTTTTAAAGTAATGTTTTGAGAATACTTCATTCCTAATATCTTAACAGTTTATGGTAAATATTGGTTTAAAACTCACAATATGCAAAATCACTCGTAAATGAGTGGACACTTCTATAAAAAAATCACAAATTAACTCTCAAACTTTTAAGGTACGATAATAGTCAACCATGCCGGAGTTGAATTCGCGAAGGCTCTATGCTAATGATTTATCCAGTATTGACCGTCTTCCTTGTACGATTTCAAATTATAATTTTCCTTCCTTGTCCGTGTGGCATCTCTGCCTCGCCGATGCGAATCCACATAGCAGCTTCTCTGTCGCACAAGTCCCTGGTACTTTTACGTCATTATATTTATCATACATTCACAGCTGGCGCACATCAAGGTGGATACCGTCACACCTTTAAAAAAATATAATTTTTTTATGAAAAATTTAATTTGTATTTAAAACCTTATAATAATGTTAAAAAACCCCCTGCTTATATTGATAGTAGATTCAAGTCATAATTAAACAATATCTGGCATAATTTTTTAAAAGTATTTTCAATTGTCAACACTGATTTATTTTATTTTCAAATGAGGATTTTCGTTCAATAACTCACAAATTTGTTTCTTCTTATATTTAAAATATTTTTTTCGAGATTTTTATCAAAATACATTCGGAAATATTAATAATACAAAATATTGTAGTGTTTAAAATAATATACCTTTAATAAGTAAAAGTTAATGGCATTCGAGATACATGAATCTATTGAATTGTGTACGATTTTTAAAAATCATTTTTTAGTTCGTTCGGAAGGTATTTAAATTTGTTGAAATATTAATTTGAAGTTTTGTTTAAATAGTTGTTTTTTAAAGTTATTCTTAAATGTTTTTTTTAAACGCTGAAAATAAATCTTGATTTAAGAAGAGTAAGTAGTGTAATCATATTGTGAGAAAAATACCGAAATAGAATACAAGCGTAAAGATTGCTACTAGAGAGTTGGTTTTTTATTTGCTACCCACACTAGGAAATGGTTTTCTGAAGGTCCAATGTCGAAGTTGAATAAACCTTGTTGTTACCTGAATCGTGAAAATATTTTGTTGAATTCAATGTTTGTTGTTTATAGTTTTTCAACAGATTTGTAAATGTAATAAGGTATTTTAATTAATACCATCTTTAACGGCTATTACTAAATTATTTAAAACTACACATAACCTTCAATTTAAATTATTCACTAATTAAAAAAAAAATACTAGACACACAAAATAATATTGAGCTTTGTATTTATCCACTTTTGTATAAATATATTAAATACTTGCATAGTAATAATTCTTAGAAAAAATAACTTTTATTACTAGCTAACTAACCATCACACCTCTGTACTGCAGGGATAGGCAGAGAGAATACAATGCTACACCAATCTGTCATATCTTAACCTCATCCATATGTGGGTATGAGGAGTTACATGAGCTTCTCCCCATATCCAACGATTAATCCGACTTCTGACCTGACCACTCTCAAGTATTTGAAGTACTTGATCGTGCCAAGTTGATCTCAAATTAAATTAAATTTTGATTTTGTTGAATATCCAAAGACATCCGCCTCATAAATCACTTTTAACGTTTTTTTTTCACTCATTTGACTCATATAAATAACTTTTTTATAATCAATAATAGGGTTATATGCCTACATGGTACGAACCTATAAGAAAATGCTTAACAATCGTTATTTACTAATATAACAAATGAAATTAATAAACCAAGACAAGAATATCCCTATTGATTGACTTAGCATACAATATTACTCTACCTTCTATGATTCGTAAGGAAATTTTATAAGCCATCTCTTTAAGATTAAGTAAGATAAAACCATTGAAGAAAATGTGTTTAATACTGATCGTACTTTTGAAACCTGTAGCAAAACTGTTTAGAAAAGTTGGAAAATGATCAAAAGATATGCCTACAATTGAAACCAACGCTCTTTAATGATGTGTTTACAATGTACGCTGAAAAAACCATGCATTCAGTTTAATACAATACGTTTAATAAATCGTAATATTATTTCTTATTTATAATTATGGATTTGGCTTGGCGTTTAATTTGTAGAACTCCACTTTAATTTATGTATTAAATGTTAAATCAAACACTGGTATTTTGAGTCTACTAAGTTGTATGTCCGCCTCCGAAGTGTAATGGTCAGCACGCTCGGCTACCGTTCTGGAGGTCCCGGGTTCGGTTCCCAAGGGGGGTAATAAGTGATTTTTTCACTGTAATATTTATTCAATATTACCCTGGACTGGTACCTGAAGCGGAAGGCTGATCACCTTTCCTTCATGTGTAAACGATCAAGATAACACTGCGTTTATATGACGTAGTGCCCTATGCACCATTGGGTGCGGATAAGAGTTTATAAGTTGTATTTTATTGTTAAAAAAACACATTTAAAAAATCATTAACTTATTTCTTGACTGTTTAAAACAATTAAACAATTTCTTCAAAATTCAGTTCATCCAAACCCATTAATTATGCAAGATTCCCTAACTACTCTTTCGTCTCATTCCTCCCTCATTGTAATCATGCTTTCCCCTTTCCACTGCCTTCGCGGGGTGGTTGCAAGAGGCGTCAGACAGGGATGGCCGTACTCTAATGAGCCTCCCGAAGCGCGCTAGAGAGGGACGAAGAGAGTTCTAATTTGCGCAGCATCCCGTGGGCATGCGCACTGACCTCAGGTCGATAATGACTCTTCTGTCTCACTCTCGTCTTAAGCCCGACACACCATCTCATTTCGTTTAATGTGTACTTATTTATGTACGCGTATAATTTGTTTTGACCTTCTGTTGTGTTGGTGAATTAGAAAATTAGAGAATAAAAATCAATAAATATACATATTAAAAAAAAAGTATTTAAATTTATTTAAATTTGTTTATAATACGCGTTTATAATAACGATTCAGTAAATCGAAAGGTTAGACTTTTAATTATACTTTTATATATTTTTCTACAATATTTTAATAATATTAGTATATAACCACTCACCGAGATTTTTACGTCTACCGGTTTTTATGTCACCTTTTTTTCTTTCTTTTATATAATAATAGTAGCATTTAGTAATAACCACGGGTGCATCAATAGATTTATTATAAAAAAATGTGCTAGTTTTTTAAATAGTATTGTATCAAAAATAATTTGTGCCTAATTTAAAAAATGTCCGCCTCCGTATGTATGGTAACGGTCAGCACGTTCGGCTACCGTTCTGGAGGTCCCGGGTTCGATTCCCAAG
This sequence comes from Brachycentrus maculatus, assembly GCF_059751285.1. Classification (NCBI taxonomy): domain Eukaryota; kingdom Metazoa; phylum Arthropoda; class Insecta; order Trichoptera; family Brachycentridae; genus Brachycentrus; species Brachycentrus maculatus. Next base: position 1,067,124 of record NW_028280971.1, read on the forward strand.
GGGGGTAAAATAAATATAAGTGATTTTTTCACTGTCATATTTATTAAATATTACCCTGGACTGGTACCTGAAACGGAGGGCTGATCACCTTTCCTTCATGTGTAAACGATCAAGATAACACTGCGTTTATATGAAGCAGTGCCCTATGCACCATTGGGTGTGGATAAGGGTTTTATTATTATTAATTTTAAAAATATATAAATTTTACTTAAAAACAATAGTCCAATTTGTAATTATATAATAAGTATTATAAATTATATTTATATTTTCCAATAATTAAATAAATAAATAAAGTGTTTTATAGATGGGGTTTATTAATTAATTCCTGATTTTATTTGTTTTATTGTATTTTTAATTTTTACTGATTAAATTAACTATTTTTACAAGTCTTTTCACAAATTTTTAAAGAATTTATTTATTTTAATTAATCAATTAGATAGTATAAAGATTTTTTATCGATAATGAAATGAAAAATATGTATTTTTTTCCATTTCTCCCTATTCTCATACCTCATTAATACATAAGGCGCTGCAAAATGTTTATGTGGTGAATTGAATATAAATTTAACTTTCTGTACTTAACTAAATGTAAAACTTAATATTTGTTTAATCTTAAAAGAAATGATAAATTATCGCATTTCTAAAATAAGGTTTTGATTAGCATCCGAGTATTATGATATCCTGTTCGGAATTGTATAGGGTTGTTTATTTACAACATTTTGAGTGTGTCCAAATACTTGTTCACAAAATCTGGATTATCTCCAATTACAGGAGTTATTTTCATATTATTTTTTGACATCTCACCAAAGATGAAGAGGAATATGGAAGTCTGGGCATAACGGGGCTGACGACCGTCATAGGCTGGTTGATCACTTTACACACGCTCTATATATATATACCAATTTAGAAACCTTGTTCTTGAATCACTAGAACTTCACTAGAGACATCTATTGGTGAGATGTAAAGAAGCTTTTTACTAAGCAGAAACTCTTATATTAGTATGTGAGGTCCGAATCCTGGATTATAATCACACACATGAGAAACGCGAGAAAATCTTTGATGAGATGTGAAAAAAAATAAGGGCTGTCTATATTGTATTTATATATATATATATATATATATATATATATATATATATATATATATATATATATATATATATATATATATATATATATATATATATATATATATATATATATATATATATATATATATATATATATATATATATATATATATATATATATATATATATATATATATATATATATATATATATATATATATATATATGTATTTATATATATGTATATATATATGTATATATATATATATATATATATATATATATATATATATATATATATATATATATATATATATATATATATATATATATATATATATATATATATATATATATATATATATATATATATATATATATATATATATATATATATATATATATATATATATATATATATATATATATATATATATATATATATATATATATATATATATATATATATATATATATATATATATATATATATATATATATATATATATATATATATATATATATATATATATATATATATATATATATATATATATATATATATATATATATATATATATATATATATATATATATATATATATATATATATATATATATATATATATATATATATATATATATATATATATATATATATATATATATATATATATATATATATATATATATATATATATATATATATATATATATATATATATATATATATATATATATATATATATATATATATATATATATATATATATATATATATATATATATATATATATATATATATATATATATATATATATATATATATATATATATATATATATATATATATATATATATATATATATATATATATATATATATATATATATATATATATATATATATATATATATATATATATTGTATTTACATTATTGCAATTTAAAGTAATGCTAACAATGCATCAATATAATATTGTACCTAATCTACATGCTTGAATTCAAAGTTAAGGTAAAATAATGATGGTAAATTTATAATTACATACTTATAAATACTTTCGCGAATGTAAATTCACGAAGCCTCTTAACTCAAGTAAAATACGACGACACAAAATACATTAATTCTTTTTTTAAGGGTGGCGGTCACCCTCGCATAAAAAGTGGCATCGGGCGGAGTGAGATGGGCGGCGGGGTATGTTTTCCCCTATTTTGTTTTATTTTAATATAAGGGGTTGGTGACGCCAGGATCAGGACGTGTATCCTTAAGAAAATGCAGCTTGTAGAATTTATAATATGCAAAGTAATATTTTGACTTATATTGTTTACATAATACCTTACCATGACCTTTTTTAGATATATTTATGTCCTTATGGTTTACTTTTTCGCATTTGTCTTAAATAATGAGTAAAATAAAAAATATATTATTTATTGATTCGGCATTAACTTTGTGTAATGACATGTTGATTATTTAAAAATAAAATAAACACTCATAGGAGTTAATGTATTAATTTTAAATCAAACACAGATTTTTTGAGTCTACTAAGTTGTATTTTATTAACAAAAACACATAAAAAATTATATTGTGACAATTGTTTCGCCTTGTTAGGGCATTATCAAACGAATGTCAATAATGCCCTAACAAGGCGAAACAATTGTAACAATATAATTTTTCATGTGTTTTTGTTAATAAAATACAACTTAGTAGACTCAAAAAATCTGTGTTTGATTTAAAATTAATACATGAATTAAAATGGAGTTCTACAAATTAAACGCCAAATCAATAAATAAGCTCATAGAAGTGTTTATAGAAACAGTCGTGTGTAATGAAATTAAATTGAATAAATGGTTTAATACAAGTGTTTCATAAAAAAATGAATACGTACCATATTAAAAGTTAAAACCCAAAAAATTATTAATATATTATTAGATTAAAACCAAAATTTTTAGCTTTTCCACTTTATTTTTATTTGACCAGCCTGGTCAAATATGCTGGTCAAATAAAAATAAAGTGGAAAAGCTAAAAATATTGGTTTTAATCTAATAATATATTAAAAATGCAATTCCATCACAAAGTGTCAGTGGATAATATAAATCTACCAAAAAATTATGTTAGTTTATCCACAATTAAATGCATAGGTATAATAAAAAAAATCATTGAAATAATACAAAGAAAAACATTAAACATTGAAGTGCAAGAGCTAAGTCTCTTTTTTGGAAAGTAACAGCAAAATTGTATTTAGTTCCCCATGCCAAAAAAACGTTTGTGGAGATGACCATTAAAGTTATGCAAATCGTATTTTAGTTAATATCTTATAATCTCCTGGGTAAAACAGATTCCACGTAGAAGATTCAATTCAATTTTACTTTAATTTAAAGGACTTATGAACACAGTCCCTTTTATACTATTCGAAACGTGAATTAATGAAAGGCAACGTATTTTTCTAGAACCACCCCAAGATTTTAAATCCTTAGGACCGCACCATCTCAGAGCATTAACTATCGGATACTCTGAAATGGAAAAACACAGAAAAACAAACAAGTGTTTGTAAGAAAAACTAACAGAATGGCTACGTTAAGGGAAAAAATCCGCAAGCAAGAGGCACTTACGAAAAATGTTGAAATATATTATATTATTTTTTTGACATCTCAACAAAGATGAAGAAGAATATGGAAGTCTGAGCATTTACAGGTCTTACGTAAGACGTAAATGCCCAGACTTCCATATTCTCTATCTTTGTTGAGGTGTCAAAAAAATATGAAAAATAACTCCTATAATTGGAAATAATCAATATATCGCTCACTCCTTTCAACAACGTCATATTTCAAAAATCGTCAATTTTCAGTGGTGCATGTTTTTGGAATGGCCAGAAAATGTACTATATCCCAGCAAAAACAGCATATTTTTAACTTAAAATATTTACCCGCTACAGGGCAGAAAGTGTTGTTTTTGCATTTTAAAGAAAAGGTATTGTTTAATTATTTTTTTATAAATACTTAATATTTTTCAAATGGAGAAAAAATCTTCAGGTTTTACCTAAAAAGATCTATTGCACAGTAAAAAGTTCAATAAGTGGCTTCATATTTATTTTAAACTTGATATTGATTTTTTCTTAAACTTTAAAAACGATCTCCTAAAAAATCAGGTTTTTAGATATTTGAAAGGAGTGAGCGATATGTGAACAAGTTTTTGGACACACTCAAATGTTAAAATATATTATCTCAACGCGATATAAAACTGCTTGAATGTATTTTTTTTTGGTTCGGTGTCCTTATTTTATTTGCGTGTGATTTGAAGAGTATCTAGTTTTCTCAAGGGTTGGGGGTGTGCTGTACGTTGGATGGTAGTTTGACTTATATGACGAAGGGTGGAAATGTTCGTTAGACCAAATTATTGCACAGGGGTAAATTCCTCTCGCAGGACGAGACCTTCACGGCGGCCATTGCACACACTCAAGGATACGCTGGGGGAAATAATGATACATTATCTTTTTGTTTATGTCCGAGAATGTTTAAGGGGATGTTTATATAAGCATTATCTATATCTATATAATATATATATTTTTACAACAACAGTTAAGTAGATTTTTTTGGGTTGGTTGGTTGTTTTTCTTAAAAACAAAAAAAAGTTACATTATACTCTACATTTACACACATCTATCGACACACAAACACAAATAAAAAAATAACAACTATGTGCTTAGGTAATTTTTTCCATATGAAATTTACTTGTTGACCAGCAAACGGGTTTCGTCATTACTGGCATCATCAGACTGGTCTGTCTGTTGATATCGGTAATGACTGGTCAAATAAATTTAATGTGGAAAAATTACAAAGTTATTATTTTATTCCAGTGAATATTATATTCGCTTTCAGACTCAGTCGATTGTCAGCGTTTTAATTTTTTATTCAATCATTATCATTTTTATATAATAATCCACATCTGTATAAGCGCCTTTGAAGTAGTATTTTACGAAAACAGCGCTATATAAATAATAGTCATCATTATCAACATTTTGAGTGTGTCCAAATACTTGTTCACAAATTTGGATTATCTCAAATTATAGGACTTATTTTTCACATTATTTTTGACATCTCAACATAGATGAAGATGAATATGTAAGCCTATAAATCGTAAGGTCGTATATCTCGTAAATGCTCAGACTTACATGTTCTTCTTCATCTTTGTTGAGATGTCAAAAAAGATAATCATCATTATTATATTGATCCCACGTAATTCAAGTAATAGTAATAAAATAATAATTAAGTAATCACGTAATTAAAGAGTTAAAAGTTAATAGTATCTTCTTTTGTATGTGTTTTCCCACGTTTATGTGGAAGGACAGAGTATCCGGCGTGAAAATGGCGCCTTCGATTGGCCGCCACGTCGGATGCCTTTGTTCTAATTATCACAATCAAGCCCCGGGATTGGTGGGCGTATCCCCTCCCGGGCCGGGCGTGGCCAATGGGAAGGCGGGATGGGTTTTAATTACCGGGTAAATTAGACGTTGGCGCTCTTGGTGGCTGTTAGCCGAATGGCCCGAGATTGGGCCGGCCGTAGCACTCCCTAGGGGAGTGTTACGGGAAGGCGTGACCGAGGCGTTTAATGAACTTCTCTGAACAACTCTGAACATTTCTAATTAAACTTTAAGTTCGCAAAGGAGGAGGGCTCTATCCGCCCATCTCTGCACTCCCAGAAGGTTCTAGATAATTAATTTTTCTTAGTGCGCACTCGACTCAATTTGAGAGATAATGGAATTCCGTCTGAGTTATAACATTAATTTAAGAGGAAAGTCGAGAAACGGGAAAAATTCAAACATCGACCATTTTTTTATTCTCAGAGAAATTACTCGTACTTTACAACATTTAGAGTATGGTATGTCCAAATGTGTCTAAAAATTCAAACACCCAACAAGTTTTGTATTCTCAGAGAAAATATTCGCACATCACAAAATTTTGAGTGTGTCCAAATACTTGTTCACAAATCTGGATTATCTCCAATTAGGGGTTATTTGAAAATGATGCAGAATGCTTTGAAACACGTGTTGCAATGGATTTTAAGAAACAGTGGTATTCAAATCAGCCATTAATAACACTACAATAAAAGACAAAGACAGTGAATCTTGCATTGATCATATAATGGTTAATTAAAAAAAAACTTTATGAAAATTGGATTCATCAAATCTAATTATTATTGTTGCATACTTGTAATTTCAAAAAATATTTAATTATAATGTAGATGAACGTTTTGTTAAGTGAAACTTTCAAAAAATAAACCATTTGTTAAAAAAATAATAACAAGAATCCCAAATAAAACTTAATTTAAAAATCGATAGGTATTAATTTTCACAAAGTAACTGCCAAATCAACTAATGAAAACATTTTAATGACTTGGAAAATGAGGTAATAAAAATAAACGAATGCAACGATGTGTCAAAATTTTAAAACAATTGGTGAAAAAAATTGGGAGATATAAGATTTCGAACTAATAAACATGTATATTTTTATTTTTATGGATAGATGAATGCATTCTTATATAGACGTTGAAGAGAGACGTTAATTTACATTAAAAATTTAGTAATATAGACAAGATGAATTCTTTGAATAAGTGCAGTAAGTAATTAATCTCCAGATACACAGATTATATGTATGTATCAACAATATAAAATTTGAAAGAATAATATTTGGTTGCCTTTTTTTCGGTAAAGTGACCAACATTAAACACTTCTCGTATCTCATATCGCTCACTCCTTTCAAGAACGACATAAATCAAAAATCGTCAATTTTCAGTTCTGCGTATTTTCGGAATGCCCAGAAAATGTACTATATCCCAGCAAAAGGGGCATATTTTTAACGTTATATTTACCCGCTACAGGGTAGAAAGTGTTGTTTTTGCGTTTTGATGAAAAGGTATTGTTTTATTATTTTTATAAATATACTAAATATTTTTCAAATGGAGAAAAAACCTTCAGGTTTTACCTAAAAAGATCTGTTTCATAGTAAAAAGTTCAATTAGTGGCTTGATGTTTATTTTTATTACAATGTATTATATTTTTAAACTTTAAAATCGTTCTCCTGAAAAATCAAGTTTTTTGATTTATGACGTTCTTGAAAGGAGTGAGCGATATCAAAAACCTACGTTTTCACTCAGAAAGTATTGACTGTTAACAAAAACATTTAATTAATTAAAACTCCTTATACTATCCCAAAAAAAACTGGTCACTTACTAGTAGTGACTAGTTGATATTCCACGTTTTCCCAAAAACAAGGTAGGTATGTTTTTCGGAAAACCGAGGACTCCCATCTTAATTTTAGATAAGATAAAAAATGCGCATTAACTTTCAAATGTGCTTAAAGTGTGCTTTCGTCGAAATCGTTGATTCAAGAGAATTTCTTAATAAGATATTTCGTCTGAGTCGGTCTAATGAAATTGAAACGAAACAGTACGAATAGATTTGAAGCTTTGTGAATTCGTTTTTTTTTAATCTTTGAGCTTTTAGCTGAATCTCCGCACTAAGGAGTTATTCGATTTCACAGTATAACTCTCAAATAAGTTAATTATGGTAAATAGATTAATATTATTAGCAAATAGTTGAATATTTAATTTAAATACATAATTGAAAATACCAACTAGCAAAGTTGTGATTCAAAATGATATCTTTGATTAAAGATTAATATATTCATAAGTGATGTTGGGTACATACATGGGTTTTTTTTCTATTTTTTTAATGGATTTTATACTATTATAAAGTATATTTTTAAAAAATATATTCTAATCCGAATCCCTCAGACGAATGACGAATGTGAATTAACTAAGGATAATTGAAAAGGTTTAGTGTTTTAATAAAGTATGGATATGTGGGGCAAATGGATAACGAGAACGACTATGGAAATATATTTGGCAAATACATATGAATAGAAAAACAGAACGAGGACTGCCAAAAAAGACTGCACGATCAGATCAATCAGAATCTAAAATCTGGTGGTGTCAAAAGTCTACGTAATCGAAGGGTATGTATGACTGTGTAGATGTATGGAGGTGAAGTAAGCTAGGAGTGTATGTCAGGACAGAAGAGTGTGGCGTTCCATCGATGCGATTTTCTATGTATGCCCTATTTAAAAAATATTTTTTAGGTGTTTCATGTTTAACAGTCACTTTTTAAATACATTTTAATAAATATAATTATTTAAATCCAAGATTCATAGTTAACAAGCAGCACTGGTGCTATAGTCCATCATCTGTAAAAAGGTACTTTTCGGGCTGGTCAACCATTTCTAATGCGGCCCTGCCACAAGCGTAGGTACACATATGAAGGCTTTGAATCATTATAAGTATACCAAAGGATTTGAATTGAAAATTTATTACTAAAATATACGAATCTATACCTATTTCTGTAATATAAACAATCCTTACCACGATAGAGAAGTATTTGCTCTACAACATACTGCGAAAGATATTTCGCTTTTCCAAACCATTTAATATTAATGCGCATTTCTGAACGACTGTGTATAGAGCCTATTCGGGGTAAAACTCACCCCTACCCCTACCCTCTATCACACCACCCCTTCTCCTCCCGTTTCCTTTGTTAGCCCCCTCCCATGGTCGTTTGAAGCTGCGGAATAATTCTTAAGATTCGGAAAAGTATTTTTTTATCGGGTATACTTATTCATATTTCAAGGTACACACCCGCGAATTTGACACGTAAATCAAAAGTAAGAAAATAAAAGCAGCATTGTGGTGTCGTATTATGAAATTGCAAATATTTTATGTTACAATTAGAACGTTTTCTAAATCAGACCCTTTAAAAAACATTAATTATACCATACACCCGGAAAACCCTTATTTTTTGGTGAATTTCATAATATAGGCATTCAAAACTTTTAAAACTAGAACTGAATTGAAAAAAAAATATTATGAAAAATAACCTAGGGTTTGGATCATGCAAACTTGTTAGTAAAAGCGGTTGCATACTCATATCGCTCACTCCTTTCAACAACGTCATATATCAAAAAACTAGATTTTTCAGGAGATGGCTTTTTAAGCTTAAAAACATAATAAAATGTATTAAAAATAAATACTTATTGAACTTTTTACAGTGCAACAGATCTTTTTAGGTAAAACTTGAATGTTTTTTATCCATTTGAAAATTATTTAGTATATTTAAATAAAATAATTAATCAATACATTTTCTTCAAAATACATAAACAACACTTTCTGCCCTGTAGCGGATAAATATTAAGTTGAAAATATGACGCTTTTGCTGAGATATACTACATTTTCTGGGCATTCCAAAAACATGCACAACTGAAAATAGACGATTTCTGATATATGACGCTGTTGAAAGGAGTGAGCGATATCTGTATAATTATTTAGAATTTCTCTGTTTTGTCATGAAAAATCACACGGTCAATTCGGATGTCGCCATTTTTGGCCATTTTTACAGCTCCCCGGTAAATAAATTGATTAAGGACTCGATCGCTGCGTGAAATAAAAAACAATAAATTGTCCTTGTAGCGAGACGTGGAAATTACACCCGGCCAATGTACCCGGAAAGGGCGATTGAAATCCTTAGTCCCGACATTAATTTTATTACAGTAATTCCGTCCCTTCTTGGGCCCACCACCCTTTCGCCTGGGGAGAGGGTGGGGGAGGTTTTCTCCAGATAAAAAAAAAAACAAAGGAGAAAACTCGACTTCGCAATTTGCCTCCGGACGGGAAGATAAGAGGACGGTACACAGACTTACATTATTAGAAGAGCAGCATCTAATCTTGTGACTTTGGTCAATATACATACTTTGAATTTTATGTTTTTTTCAACTCCGACGCTACTCTTTGCGGGGCTGTTTTTTTCGCTTAAAAAGAGACTCAATCTTGTGTCACATTGAATTGAGTACTGTATTGATGCGTAATTATTTTTACCAAAGTGGGATGCTTGCAAATCGATGCTTGGACGATCGTCTATAGAGGTATCTCCGAAGATGCAAAGTATTTGGTTTTAATTTAAATGAATTATATCTGAAATCATCCGCCTCCGTAGTGTAATGGTCAGCACGCTCGGCTATCGTTCTGGAGGTCCCGGGTTCGATTCCCAGGGGGGGTCAATAAATATAAACATGTGTTTTTTTTCACTGTAATATTTATTCAATAGTACCCTGGACTGGTACCTGAAGCAAAGGGCTGTTCACCTTCCCTTCATATGTAAACGATCAAGATAACTCTACGTTTATATAACGCAGTGCCCTATGTACCATTGGGGTACGGATAAGGGTTTTATTATTATATTTATAATTGTATCTGAAAATCGTTGCTGTAACCTTAAATCTTAGATTATAAAGTCCTCAGATATAATAAGGAATAACGTACTAAATATGAACTTTTTTTAAATATATATAAATTTCTAAAAGAAAGGAAAAGGATATTGCTTAAAGTTAAGTAAGTGGTTCAAATTGATAAAATCAAATATAAATTTTAATAAAATTTAAAGGATGGGATATTGGGAAAGATTAATCTTCATTTATGATGGAGACTAGTTACGATTATGGATTATTTTCATCGATTGAGAAGGCTTCCAGGCAGCATGGCCTACCATTACAAAGGTTGGATATTTAGAAAGGTATTTTGAGATAGTTTTGTCACGTGGAATGAATGATTGAGAAACGAACGGTAAAAAAAACGGAATAATTTTCGGATGTATATGTAGGTATATTTTTTAAATTTATTGGCAAAGCACCCAATTTTGGGTGATACCTGATGTAGGTATATGTGCAAAACATCATTGAAAGTATGGCCATTTATTTGTCTTACAAAAAAAAATCGTATGGAAGTTGAGAATTTTCGATAAGGTCCCTATATTTATTTATTTATTCTGATTGTATTTAGAAATATTATTATTTAATCCATTTAGAACATATTATTATACACAACATCCTTATGTACAATAAGGCTACCAAGAGATAGTATGTCCGGGACATGCGACACGATACCACGAGCAAGGAGGAGACAAGGAGGGTTCTAGAAGCAAAAGCTATTTTAGAAATTAAACTTGTCAGCTAGCCTTCTTGATGCTGGCTCGGGGTATTGTTACGAGGCTTCTGCGTTTATTATAATTTATTATTTATTAGTTTAAAAAGTTTATAGAATTTAATTTCCCATTATATTTTCACTCGTTAAGCGATATTGCGCTGTCATTATTTTTTTGTCGGTGAAATAGGAAAAACTATAAAAATAAAAATAAAAAGGTTAATTGAGATATAAACTGGTTACTGAAAAAAATGTGAGCATTGAAACATTTCTCAAGTGATTTCATCTCTTACATATATAAATCATTTTCCTTTATTTCTTATAAATATAAAGTACGTAATTACGTACAACAGCAACCATTAAATTCTTCTGGTAATTAAAAATTACTTGGAGACACTTGTAGGTACTCGTATTTACGTTCATTACAAATTACAAAATTAAATTGTATATCGCTTGTGTTTTATTTTAAAGAGAGATATTAAGCACTGATGATCCTCGAGATCAAAATATGCGTTATAGAATTGAATTTAAGAGATTAAATTCTTGTATATTTAAATTGAGTTGTTCTTATTGTCCAGCCTTTCAACATTGGAAAAATATCAGGCTAATTCTATACCAGAATAAAAGAACATCTAAGGTGCCTTTTTAATTATTTTTTTTATTTGCCAATCACATTATATCTGAAGACCATAGTTTTATTTAATCAACGGGCATATAAATTTTACACGTAAATGAAACAAGTCTTCATTTAGATAATCTTAAAAAATCAGAAATAAAAAGCAATCAATAAAGATCTTCCTATAATTAAAAATAAAAAATAAATTATTTGAACTTCATGTCTGCTTTTGATAATATTCTTTTTGCGATTCCTTAATTTATCTTTAATAATAATTATAATAATTTGAAAAAAAATAAGAATTCTTTTTGTAAAACATAAATTAGAAACTATAGGAATTTCAATTTAATATACAATTCACTTGATGAAAAGGTTATTTCAGGTGTTTAAAGTAGTATTACACATTGTGAACAATGAATGATAAGGAGAGTGAGTTTACAATGCTTACACAAAGTTGACAATGCTTTTAACATCCAAAAAATTCTGTAGTATTTATCATTTAACGCCACTACGTTTCGAAGGTAGAAAAAATTATACATATAGGCAATATTTAATTTTATTATTTTTGAATTTCTCTCACACATCTCCGCGAGCTCAGTTGGCGACATAATGCTATTCGGCAGAGAGAACTCATTAATGTTTTAGCGACATTTTGTTCTGGAAGCGTCTCTTGGGTCTTTCTTCTTCTTCCTTCTCGCCCACACCCCGTAACTCCCTCTCACTTCATCTTCGTGTTGTTTCTCCATTCTTGCACCTTTTCTTATTACGTGATTCTTCATTTCTCCGTCTCGGTATGCAAAGCCACTTACATTTTTAATTTTCTTATTTTGTAAGAGAGTTCTTTTACTGGAAATACCACGCACATATACACAATTTGAATGTCCATATTTGTTTGGGAATAACGTAACGAAAGTAACTTTTTAAGGTAATAATATTTTGAAACAGATACTTCTACTTATGCAATGAGTTTCGTGACCATATTTAAACATTTTTTTTATACCAGCTTTGTTGAGTTAAGTCTGAATTTGATTAAAACGTTCACATACATACTGGTATATACTTATATAAATTATTTTACTTTTCTTTAAACCCTTATAAATCCCCAATGGTGCATAGGGCACTGCGACATATAAACGTAGTGTTATCTTGATCGTTAACACGCGTTGGAAAGGTGATCAGCCCTCCGCTTCAGGTACCAGTCCAGCGTAATATTAAATAAATATTAGAGTGAAAAATAATTATTAAGAATAATGCTGAACATGTTTTTGCATTGTTGGGGTTTTGATTATAGCATGCTGTTTAATTTTAATACTAAACTTATGTTGAATTTACTTAAAAGTAATTATTAAGAATAATGCTTAACATGTTTTTGCAATCTTGGGGTTTTGATTATTGAATGCTGTTTAATTTTAATTGCTAAACTTATGTTAAATTTACTTAAAAGTAATTATTAAGAATGATTTTGAACATGTTTTTGCATTCTTGGGGTTTGATTAAAGCATGCTATTTAATTTTTAATTGCTATGTTATTCTTGGGATTTGCTTTTATGTTTGGGTAACTTGCTGATTTTTTATTCTTCAAATTACTAAGTTACAGACTCGATAAAGCCTGAGGTCATTGCAGGTTGTACCGGGGGCCAAAAATAGGCAATTCGTAAAATTCCCTCGCAATAATTTATGTCACCTTTTTTCTGAGAAATCATCATCACACAATAGTTTCTGATGTCACTCATCACTCGCGTTAAGGACACCTCATGAATATCAAACACGACAAGGACTGGGGACACTTTATGAAGACAGCTAAGATGACCGTTATAAGTAATCTGTTAAATCATAAGCACGCAGTGTCTTCAAAATTGTACAACATAATGCTGAAAGATAATACTTTAATTACAGAAAAGTATCGCTTTGATGCCTTAAAAAAATATATTTGCAAAAAATAAATCTGATAAAAATAAGGTTACAGAGATATTATATTTTTCAATCAAAGTCGAAATTGCGTTTTTTTTTCTTCATGACCTATTTTAGCCCTCTTTTAAATTTTGCAATCATAAAACCTTATTTTTCCATTAAAATTTCCCAGTGACTTTTTTATTTTAGAATTAGTAAATATTACCTCTCAAAGTACGTAACCATTTTTTACGGTCAATCCCCCTAAGTAAGAAATCATAAAGCTTATATTCACTCATGAATCTGGAATTATCGTATTCTCATTTGCGTTTAAAATGGTCAGTAAGATTTATGATGAAAATTAAATCGTGAAAAATTATACCGTATGATTAACCAACGTACCTACTACAGTATATAACCAATACTACCTAAATATATTTTATAGATTTTATATTTTTTTGGACAATGTTGATCTGTTATCTGTTACCATACTTTATAATTATTAATTGATGGTAAAATGTCAAGTCAATTAAGTACAGACATTTATTTTATTTAATAAAAAAAGGCAAAATCATTTGTTTCTGGAATATTTGAATGAACCTTCATATCTGTGTTTTTTTTAATCTACATTGTGAATTTCAATACTGTTGATTCTTTCAATTTCTTTTCCTGGCTCCATCCCAACTTATCGTCTTTGTAGACTGTTGCGGTCAATTCTCTTCATCCTCGGGTTGTTGGTCCTATCTTTGGCGACGACACCTAGGCCATGCCTTCGAATCATGTTTTCTTTCTGCAGCATTCAAGAGTTCCTTGGTCTTCCTCTAGATGTTATTCAAGAAAGGTCCACGACGATCTAGAAATAATTGTTAAAAGGTAAAAATTAGTTTTATTTGCATTACTTTGAGCAACGAATTTTACAATATCACCAGGTCAGCATTAAAATCGTATAAAAAATTATTTTGCGATATTAAGAATTGAAGGCTAGGATTGAGGTATCAGGTTGTGGTCCCGTGGTTAGTGTCGCTGAGTCTTAAATCAGAGTTTCTCGGTTCGAACCTACTCTACCACAATTTGATACCTATTTCTAATAATGAACCTCTTAGTCTCACAAAAATAGTATGAAATTGAAATATTTGTGTAAATAATAAAAACACAAATATTTATCATTAAAAAAAATTAATTGATATTATAAACATCACATATTGTTGCAAAAAAGAAAGGTTTCGTTATTAAATCTGTAAAATTTTGGATAACTATCTGAAAAAATCAATTCTCAATATTAAAGACATAGGTACCTGTATTTATCACAACTGTAAAATTCAGATTCACACCGTTGACAGGAATGACGATATGCTGAAAGATTATGACATTGTACTGTGTTTAATTAAAAGTTAGGTAAGGTTAGTAAATATACTAAAATAAGATTGTAATATATCTAGAGTATAAGTAAATACATTAAGTCACCTTTAATCTACAATCTTCCCTTCTTACATTTGAAAATAATATACAGTGGCAAATGGATGAATAAAACATGAGTTTACTTAAAACAATAAAAGCGCTACGTTTATCTTATCCCTTTATTCAAATGACAGCCGTTTTGTCGTTTGATTCAAAACAATAAAAAATAAACGGAATGACCCGGGCACGACAAGCAGATGCATATCTTAATTCGTTTAACAAAAAATTAACGCTACCGTAGGCAGCCATGTTGAAAGCATATGTCGGTAAAGTAGGCGGATGCACTTACCGACGCGGAGGGAAATTAAAATGCCGACTAAACACGGGGAATTACACGGTATTTAACTTCGGTTAATTTATAACAAGGGATTGTTCTCCGGCAGAATTAATTGTCTGCTCCATTTAACTAAAACATTTTTAGGCGGGCAACTGCGGACGTGATTGTTGAGAACTCTGTCATTGAAGTCATTGTTCCGTTTTGTTGGCCCACGAATAAAATAATGACTTGAAACTAATCAAGTAAGGAAACATAATTGTTGCATGCTACTTGCGTCCATATACGCGTATAATGACGAATGAAATTAATATTATAATGTAGATTATGACTGTTTGAAAATATGTAAAAAATAACATTTTTTTGTAAACGGAGCAATAAGAATGAGTTTAATTAAAATCAGCCTCCGTAGTGTAATGTTCAGCACGCTCGGCTACCGTACTGGAGGTCCTGGGTTCGATTTGGGAATCGAATAACACGTAATACGTACAGCACGTAATCGAATTTTGGGGGGGTCAAATATATATAACTGATTTTTCCACTCTTATATTTATTCAATATTACCTTGGACTGGTACCGGAAGCGGAGGGCTGATCACCTTTCCTTCATGTGTTAACGATCAAGAAAACACTGCGTTTATATGATGCAGTGCCCTATGCACCATTGGGGTGCGGATAAGGGTTTAAATGAATGAATAATTAAAATACAACTTTATTTTGAAAAATCACAATAAATATTTTTTATAACTTAATTATAATGTCTACGGTTTATTTTGTTTTAAAATTACTATTTATAATTTATTATAACTTGAAAAAGAAGCCGTTAGCTTCGAAACCGGTATTTTATATTTTAGTTTTCAGACCCGACGATGAAAGTTAAGCTTCCGAAACTATAAATATATATAAATGTATAAAAACAAGTGCATAAATATATAAATACATAAATATATAAAAGATTGTTCAAAATCTTAAATCTTCTAATGTTCCACACCAATTGCTCTGAAATTTAAAAATTTATTTATATTTTATACCTCAGAGATTTTAATTAAAAATCACCTCAAGGGCACTTTATTTACTGAAATTTTTACATTTGATTTTTTTTAATTTATACGTAAACAGAAACACCACTAATTTGCTAAGTTATCTGCAAATTCCAAACATACTCCTATAAAATAAACGAAATGTAATTTTTTAAATCCTGCAATGTCATTTAATCATTTATGTTTATTTCGTCAACTGCCATGGTATCTTTATGGTCAGTACAGAATAAAAATAGGCATTACCCATAATAAATACATTAAGACATTGAAGACATAACCTGCATGTCCAATTTCGGACGCCATCGTTCAATTAGTATGCTGGCAGAGTGTTATGGAAAGTCAAAATAAATTATTAAAGGCTTTTTTCAATTCATTTAATAACGTACGGATGGTTAATAAACACGTTATTTGAAATTAAAAACACAGCACGTAAACTGCCCGTGAGTTTATAAATAAAATGGTTGTCAGTGACTAAATGCATGTAAATGATAATATATCAACTAAGCATGACCAAGAATGTACGATTTTTTTTTAAATAACGACGCAGTTTGCCTTTTTCATATACCAATGACAAAAAAATAATGATATTATATTAAACCATATCCGCTCCCTAGGTGGAGCATATGGAGTCCACAAACTGTCTCCAGACTTTTCTGTCGGCTGCCGGTTCCCTTGCATCCTCCCAAGTCAGATCCGCGTCCCGAAGCTCTGACGAGAACTGCCGACGAATTGTCAGCAGTGGTCGTCCTGGGCGGCGCGAACCGATGCCTTGTAAAAGAGGCAAGCTTGATTAAGGCTCTCAGGAGGCATGCGGAGTACATGGCCAAGCCAACTGAATCGCCTTTTCTTGACGACAGTTGTGACCAAGATTTACTGCGTCCTACGCCTTATGTCTTCATTTCTCACAAAGTCAAACCACCTAATATTCTCGGCAGACACCTATAAATTAAATACATAGTTACCAAATTAAATTGTTTTCTTGATTGTTTTTTGGTGATACTTTGTGGCAAAACTTAAAAACTTTTTTTCATCACATGAAATGAAATTGAAACTACGTATTTAACAACATGTAATTATACTTTTTCCAACCGGTTTCATCATCAGGTATGTATATTAAAAATTTAGATTGAACGATTCCTGAAGATAACAAGGTGTTTGTCGTAATAGGTTGAAAAATACCAAAAATAAAATTGGTTAAAAACAAAAATTGTCAACATTCATCATTCTACCCATAATTGACAACCACACTACGCAATGTTTTGTAACTCCTATGATATATTGATTAATCTGATGAAATAGTACATACGAGTTCACAAAAGCCATATATGTAGCAATGAGATAGCTTTTATTAAGCAAAGATCCTTTTATTTGTAAGCAAGATATGAACCCCGGATTATTTTTAACAAATATACTGGGAAAAGTCTATAAACACGATTTATGATTTTTAATTTTAAATGTAGATTATAATTTAACCAGTAATTTTTATTCGCAGGTAGCTGTTATGAACTCATATGTACTGCGTCATGAGATTGGTCGAGATAGCTAGGAGTTTCGAAAATTTGAGAAGGGTGGTTGTCAATCCTATACCTTGAATTCCATATTCTTCTTCATCTATGTTGAGATGTAAAAAATGTAAAATTTACTCATAAATGGAGAAAACCCAGATTTGAGAACAAGTATTTGGACACACTCAAAATGCTGAGAATTAATGTACTAGACCAGTGTTCCGCAAACTTTGTCTGTTCAAGATATGTACACCAGAGAAGATAAAAACAAAGTTCGTTTGATATTGATTTATTATCCAAATATAATGCGAAAATGTCATAACAAAGTTTATTTAATATCTTCACAAAACTAGACTTTTTTCCGCGGCACACCAACCAATTACCACGGCACACCAGTGTGCCGCGGCACACACTTTGCGGAACAATGTAGTAGACTATAGAGCTCTAAAAAATATGTAAATGCATTCGTTTATACTTCTGCAAACAAATTTATGTTGTCATTACTTTATTGTAGAAATTAGAAATCTGGTAAATGACTCCCGATAAACGGTAGTTCGGTTAAACGAGGTTCTTATAATCGAGATTATAATAACAACTGGTTATTTGTGAAAACTTTCAGGGTAGTATTATTGCTACCAAAAAATGTATTCCTCGGATCATGTTTTATTTTAATAGTTATTTTCTTAAGTTTTTTCCGCTTTATAGAGGGGTAATAACAAGGGTGTTCGTAAATTTTAGTCATAAATTTATGACACTTTGCTACTTGTTAAGTATTGTTGCGACCTTATCGCTTACTTTAGTAGGTCGTAAAGTCATAGATAGATCATAATATTGACTTTTTAAATTTTTATGTCCATTTTATTATTTTATTGGCAACCAATGACTCGATAACCCAAAAAGAGATCTTAGAATGTGGTAATATAAAAATGAACAGATAAATTATGCGACAAATATTAATTATTTTATTATTATATGGAACATCAAATATATTATTTATAAGTTACTTTAACATTTAATGTAAACCTTGAATGGTAACAAAAAAAAAATATTTTGCCTTGTTTATGACGACAATGATGAAAAAACAGGCATTATTAAAAAATAAACAATATTCTTTATTTTCAAATACTTCCTCAATAAATAGGAACTTAATGGAACTTTTCAGTATGGCCACCAGTTTTCAGTACACACACACACACGCACACACACACACACACACACACACACATACACACATTTATAAGTTTTAAAAAAACATGCACAGTTAGGGTTCTTATAATAGACGGTTATATTTGCAACATTTCTAGGGAGTCAACGGAATATTTATTAACATTAATATTTGTGAAATAATTCAGAATAAATCACAAAAATGTTCAAATGGCACAAGTTAAGTAAATACCTCACCGATTTTTCATTTGATGGCGCTTCAATCAGCCATATTTCCAAACGTATCAAAAACTGTACCAACATGTGGAAGGTTTTGATACAATTGGTTATACTGTATTCAGGTTTAAAAAATAATGCAATACGGATGTCCAATATTGGGCAGAATGGCAAACGTTACACAAATGTATATAAATAAAGTAATCGCTTAACCCAGCCAAATGCCAGGTCTTAAGCCCTGGGATGCTCAGACTTCCATCTTCTTCCATATGAAGAGGAAAGATGTTTCATTTCAAATTGAGACACCATGAATATTTATAAGTCATATCAAATAATAAGAAAAATAAATTGTATATTCATAAGTCAAAAATCCTAAAATGGAATTAAGGGGTTAGTTGCCAAAAGTCGATAGATCGTCGTAAGTATTTAATTTGCTGAATGCATTTCGTTCGTTCCACTACATTATCTTTTTTATTCTTTTCTTCCAAAACTCATTGTTATATTAGTGAAAAAATTAATATTATACTGTTTTTTTTAAAGCCATGTTTGAAAATACACTCTGCAATCAACTTATCATAAAATCTGACACAAATTTATAAAGTAATATGTTCTGTAAAATTCCAAAAATTAGTTACTTTTCTTATAAAATTATTTATAGCTTTAGACGATTAAGGGTTGTAAATTCACAAGTTAGTCGCAGCGGAATTGAGAGGGTAGTGTTGGAATAAAAGCAAACTTTGTTCGAATAGTAACGTTAAATTTATTTTCATTGCAGTCATAAATAAGATTACGCAAGAATGATTTTTTGGTACAATTTATTTTCACATGAATTATTTTAAGGGCCAAAAAATTAAAAAAAATAAATCAAGTTTTGATTTCAATTTTGCATGATTAAAAAAATAGAATAATATAAAATAGAAAAAATAGAAAACTTGACAAAAAAATTGATACGAATTGAATCAAATATTTTTTTAAGGAACTAAATTTTTTATAGTAAATTTTGTAAATTTTTTAAAAATAAATCATCTTTAGTCTTAGGATAAAATATTTTTTCTAATTCGTACAATGTATATTAAATCAATTGTTTTTTTCCTTCATAAGATCATCTTATTACATTCAATATGCGTTCTTTTCGTTAGTTGATTCGGCAGTAACTTTGAAGTAATATCTATCCATTTTCAATTTAAATTTTGGTTGGTCAATACCACTATTTCTTCAAATTTATTGTGACACGTGTTTCGATGCAATTGTAAAATTTGAAATAGGCGTATGTAGAAGATTGATTATGGAATACATAAACTAAATATAAATGATATGTGTGAACATTTAAAAGGTTAGTGCTTGTGAATTTGCAAAGGTAGCATATGGTATAACGGCGCAAGGAAGCAAAAACGGCGATGCTAACAAAATTAGTGAAAGAGATGGAACAAAGGCAAAATAAAGGAATGGGTGAATTATCAAGAGTTAACTTTATGAAAATTGCAAAATGTTTGTATTCTTAAATTTTCTCTGCTTTTTAGGTGCTTATTAGATTAAAATGATTAAAAACAATGAAAAATGTTTTAAAAAAGAACTCTACCGACAAGACACACAAGGTGGCTTAGTGAGTCTCTGCAAAAAAATGTTTATTAAAACTTTGATTTTAATAAATGCATGCAATTTATGTAATAAAAAAAGAAAAACTCAAGCTGAGAATAAATCGGAACAAATAATGTACGACGAATGCAAAATGAGAGTTAAAAGAATATTTCTTTTTTATTTTCACACTTTTTAGATTAATATAACTGTTACATTTATATCTTTTTGCGGTGAGTATTACTGTTATATATATATCCCATTTCGATTAATATAATTGTCACATGTCTATAAGTTCTCGATAAATATTAATGTTAAATTTATATCCTTATTTCGATGAATACGAGTATAACTGTTTCTAGTCATAAGCAGAACGTAAGACCGAGACGCTCATTATTATTCGATCAGACGAAATGTGAATTTAAATAAGAATTCAAATTACACCGGACTGCGTTTCTTAGGGGCAATATTTTTACATTGACATGTGAAGAAGCTATGTCCAATAAAAGCAAAACGCACCCTACGTCCAACGAACGTGGTACCTCTTCAAAATGAGCTTATTCATAATGAGGTATGGCGACCAATATCGACACACATTTACCTCATATTTCACATTTGAAAACAAGTATTCTTTAAAGTCATAAATTAACTTGTCCGAGAGTGAGTTTCTGCGGACAAAACTGTATCTGGGGAGTGATTTTTTTATGCTTTTTTTTATTTTTTATAATTTTATATCATATTCAATGCTATAAGCAACATATTATCTTGAATAAAAAAAATATTTACACCAGTAAACTTGATTTCATTGATGACAATAATTTTGAAAAGAATCATGTTTATTTTTTTATATAAATCATGTTTTGTATCGGCCGTACATGTACGGCCATACCAAACATTCCTCAAAAGAATATGGCCGTATACGTACGGCTATGTTCAAAAATATAAGTTCAAAATGCATATTTTGAACTTAATATTTACCCACTACAGGGCAGGAAGAGTTCTTTTTGCATCTTGAAGAAAAGGTATTGTTTTTTTTTTTAAATATACTAAATATTTTCAAATATACTAAATATTTTCAAATGGAGAAAAAACCTTCAGGTTTTACCTAAAAAAGTCAGTTTTACAGTAAAAAGTGCAATAAGTGGCTTGATATTTATTTTTAATACATTGCATTATATTTTTGAACTTTAAAAACGTTCTCCTGAAAAAAGAGTTTTTTATTTATGACGTTCCTGAAAGGAGTGAGCGATATGAGGAGATGCATGAATGTGGAAGAAGCGAATAATGTTTGCAAAGATAAAGTAGTGTGACGTTATATTCACCTGCGGGAAGCAGCATGATGGTTAATTAGTTTAGATTTTACCAGTAAAAATAAACTAGTTTTGTTTCCTTTTATTTACAAACTCAATATATTTAATACCTTATATGATGTGTTTAGTTTTTCTCAACTAAGGCGTTCAATATTTTTTGTTGATATTTTGTAAGTGATATTTATTTAGCTGTTACATGCATAGGAAGAAATTGATAAATGTAACTAAATTCAAAAGGCAATAGACAAATCAATATATTGTGTTATGTTTTTGATTTTTTTATGTCACATACTTAATTAACCTTATCACAAGCATTACTTATTTCTACGGTCTTTCTGTTGATGAAGCAAAAATAATCAATGGCTGCTGAGTAAAGATGTAATTTCGCCCTTACTATTTCTAAAAGTAGCTCGGTGTTAGGAACAGTTACCATATGCGTATATTATCAACATTTTCTACAAGTCATGCTTACCATCTGTCGGCGAAGAATGCAACTGATCTGGTAACGAATACTTTGGGAACATCCTGTAGATTTTTGTCGAATTTGTATCGCAGTTGGCCAAGATCGAATATAGCGATCTTTTCACCGTCGGAAATAAATTGTGAAAAAATCGAGATGGAAATAACTGTATATGAAAGTCTTTAATGGTAAAAGAAACAGTAAATATTTTAATTATTTATTTTGCACACATGGGTGAAATAAGTAATGTTGTATAAAGAATATAATAAAATTCAATGAAGATTTTAACATAATATTTATTACACTGGATCGATTCGGCATCTTCTAACCTTTGTCCGCACTTAATGGTGCATAAGGCACTGCATCGTTATCTGCATGATAGTGTTATCTTGATCGTCACTTACATGAAGACAAGGCGATCACTCTTCCGCTTCAGTCCAGGGTAATATTAAATAAATATTTTAGTGTAAAATCACTAATATTTATTTTCACCTCCGCCGGGAATCGAACGCGGGACCTCAAGCACGGTAGTTAAACACGCTAACCATTACACCACGGAGGCGGATTTTTTTTTTATTCACTAAGTCAAAAATCAAATCCTGGATATAGCACGATGGCATTTTAAGTGCCAACCACTGTAAAGACTAATAACAAATGTTTTCAAAAAGTAAATAAAATGTACAATTGATAATAATAACAGCCGTCAAATATTAAAGCATTATGCTTCGAAAACTATCTGCTAACTGTGTTATTGTGACAATCATTTGACAAGATTTCAGAACAATATTTCAACCTTCTTGAAATCAGTCTACTTCAAAGGATTTGGTGAACAATGTTTTCAGTGACATTTTACAAATAGCACAGTAGACAAAGAAACACGTTAAACATAACACAATTTGTGGCCTCAACCACGTGTCTCATTTTATGAGTTTTTAATGAATTTTTATTCGTGCGACGACAGGGCATATGTTACTGAAATTAGTTTTCATTGTGCCTTGAGCTTTCTCATTTTTACAGAAATAGTGAGTGTCGACCTTAACTTATCGGTACCACTCAAATTTAGCCTAGTATTTTAAAGGGCTATGGGGATATTAGTATTGAAAATTAGGCATTTATATTTTTTTCTTCTGTAACATAACATTCAGAAATTAAAGAACTTTATCACGATTGTTTCTTTTCTGAACAATATGATACCGATTATAAGGATTTGATGTTATGCAAACAATCATTTCTATTTGGTATCTCAAAATAGACGAAGAAGAATATGGGAGTCTGCGTATTTACAGGGCTGACCCATGAGGAAAGTAACTCCTATTATTAATTATTGTCTGCATTATTCTTCCTTCTTTTTATATCATGTAAAGTCCTCTTGAAGTCGACTATCACATTAAAGTAGTTGTCCCTGTTTTGAGCAGCTCTAAATAGCACATTAATGGTTCTGATCCCCGACCAATATTGTTTATTCCGGAGCCAAGAAATCTGTTTTATGCCCACATCTCGTCGGTCTTATATTTAGCCTCTTGTGATAAGATTCAATAGTTCGTATTTCTCTGCTTAAACACATGTCCCAGATAGGACACCCTCCGGACTTTGATATCAGTCAGCAACTGTCTTTCTACTCTTGGTCTTTGTAGCATAATCACGTTGCTAACTTTAAGGTATGTTGTAAGGGTATGTTGCTGACAGTGGTGATAATTACATCTCACAATCATGTGATTACCCACGTCGTCTGGCAAGCGTCATTATAGATTAATTTTTCTTTAAGTGTAATCACTCACTTAGAGTTCTCGTATTAACTTATATAGAGAATAAACTAACATAATAAAAAAAACTGCCAATCTTTTACTGTTATTCTTCCATCATTTAAACCCACGACAACTGATGACCAGTATGAAATTTTACTAGTCATCGTCCAAAATCTTAATCTACAACACTGACCATATCGGTCCATGGAATGTGTAACAATCTACGATGTAGTCTTATTTAAAATGTCTCTGACCAATTCATATTGCTGATCTTAAAAGTCCACAATTTTACAATTCCAGATAATTTTTATTTCGTATTTATATATTTTTTTATTTATTTGGAGATTTAACATAACATTCACATAAATAAATTTACTAACTAACTAACTAACCATCACGCCGCTTACCCGCAGGGTTAGGCAGAGAGAATAGAACGCCACACCACTCTGTCTATGCAAACATTCTTCGCCTCTTCCACGTTCATGCATCTCCTCATACATACCCGCCGATTGTTACGACTCCTAACCTGACCACTTTCAAGTATTTGGCAAACCTGATCGTGCCATGTTTTTCTCGGCCTTCCTCTGCTCCTTTTTTTAATTACATTCGCCTCAAAAATTTATTTTACCGTTCTTTCCTCATTCATTCGTTCTACGTGTCCGAACTATCTCAACACACCTTTCTTAATTTTATCGATAATGCTTATCTCAGCTTTGCATTCCTTCCTTATTTCACTATTCAAACATCTATCATACATCGTAAATAAATTTACAATAATTAATACAAAAAAAACAGGTAATTGTAACATTCCAATTGCAAAATTTCACAAAGGTTAAAAGAGTTAAAAGTAAAAAGTAAAAATAAAATATATTAAAAGTTAAGAAGAGCAATAAGCAGACTTAATTAGAGCTAAAGTAAAAAAAAACAGTAAAACTGAATACAATATCGAGAAAGTCGTGTAACTCCTTCTCTAAATTCATTAATTTCTGTCACCTGAAAACACAAAGGCCAATGTTCGCATGCATGATAAATTCAAAATTATTAGTCGATATATTTAGTTAGTAATTAATTAAATATTCAGTAGGGTAGGTACTCCCCCGACTGGTGTCACATTAGTGGAATTAAGGAAGGGGATGCTAAGGTGACCGGCGCGTTAACAGGTGGTATGTGGATCGACTCCTGCGCATGCCAGGTATAAGTTATGTCTCGAGGGGTCTGTGCGATGGTGATAAAAAATATAATTAATGGCGACGATTTGTTTATTTGCATTTGTAATGGGTAGATACATATCGCGGCCCGTTAAGTTATATTGTTAAGCATAATTTTGTAATATAGTAAACAAGATCGTCGATTATGATTAATTATGATAATTATTTTAAGGGAGAAATGATAAATTAATGATAAACTGTATGTATATGCAACACAAGGAAAACACACATCGCTCACTCCTTTCAAGAACGTCATAAATCAAAAATCGCCAATTTTGAGTTGTGCATGTTTTCGGAATGACCAGAAAATGTACTATATCCCAGCAAAAGAGGCATATTTTTAACTTAATATTTACCCACTACAGGGCAGAAAGTGTCATTTTTGCATTTTGAAGAAAAAGTATAGTTAATTTTTTTTTTAAACATACAAAATATTTTTCAAATGCAGAAAAAACCTTCAGGTTTTCCTTAAAAAGATCTGTTGCACAGTAAAAAGTTCAATAAGTGTCTTGATATTTATTTTTAATACATTATATTATATTTTTAAACTTTAAAAACGTTCTCCGGAAAAATCAAGTTTTTTGATTTATAACGTTCTTGAAAGGAGTGAGCGACATGCGCGCTCGTTAAAGCTATATGTCCGCTTCCGTTGTGTAACGGTAAGCACACACGGCTACTGTACTGGAAGTCCCGGGTTCGATTAGAGTGAATTTTTACTCTAATATTTATTCAATATTACCATCGACTGGTACCTAGGAGGGCTGATCAACTTTCCTTCATGTGTTAACGATCAAGATAATACTGCGTTTATTTGATGCGTCCTATTCACCATCGAGTATGGATAATGATGATGAAGTTAAAGCTATAATGTTTTAATTAAAAATAAAATAAGTTAAGATAAAGGCAGAATTAACTAAGTAAAAATTTATTATATTATTTAAATGATTGTTTAAAAATAATAAACTTTTATTTTTTTGTAATAAATTGACGTTTTCTCAGATTATTTTTACAAACCTAGTGTTGCATTTCATATACAGTACAAATTGTTTATTAAATTGACCGGCAGATGTAGTTACATGCCCTGTTCTGATATACGTCGATACATCAAAAATATGTATTTTCCATTTCGATTTGCATGCATATAGTGGGATTTCCAATATAATATCCGTCCTGCCACCCACCCCGGGCGAGAGGGGGTGGTTCTAGTTAAAGGGTGAAATAGTGGGAAGAGGGGGTGAAGGGTGGAAGCGACACCTTCGTCATTCTAGGGACAAATAACTGGGACGAAATTCTGAGATTGGTGAAAGGCTTCATATACTAATATATGTACATATATACTGACTAATAGTCTATAAATTTAAACATCGTTTTGATCAATATGTATTTGATCATTATTATCTGTAAAGATTAGGGTAGTATCATAAATCAACGATAGTATTCTATTATTTTTTAACATCTCAAACATAGATGAAGAAGAATATGGAAGTCTGGACATTTACGGGGTTTACGACCGTCATAGGCTAGTTTAAGTGATCACTTTACACATGTGTAACATTCATCAATTTTACCGATGATTGACAAACACACTACTTAAATTCTTGGAAGTTCTATATACACATATGATCCAATTTTGAGACATTGTACTTGAAACACTAGAATTATATTATCCGTAAAGCGTATCTAATACAATTAAGTAATATTATGTTTTAATTTTAGGCAAACATAAGACAATGTTCTCACAACATATAAGACATTCTTCATTAGGTAAAGTAAATTCCTGTTCTTAGATGGGCAATATGTTCTTCTTACGATTATTAAAAATTATAGCATATTATGTAGGTACATAGTCATTGTAATATCTACATAAGATTAAATGGAAAACTCTTACAAAATAAAAGACAGTAGAATTAAATAAATAAAAACTAGGAAAGTGTATGAAACTGAAAAAAATATATTTGTGCACTTTATAGTAAATGTGTCTATTATCTCTTCATTGATTATGTTATTTCCCATTTATAATTTTGTTTTGTCCGCCTCCGTAGTTTAATGGTCAGCACGCTCGGCTACCGTTCTGGAGGTCCCGGGTTCGATTCCCAAGGGGGGTAAAATAAATTTATGTGAATTTTTTCACTGTCATATTTATTCAATATTACCCTGGACTGGTACCTGAAGCGGAGGGCTGATCACCTTTCCTTCATGTGTAAACGATCAAGATAACACTGCGTTTATATGACGCAGTGCTCTATGCACCATTGGGGTGCGGATAAGGGTTTTTATTATGTTATTTCCCATTTACATACATAACATTATGAAATAAGATGAAAAATAACATTTTCGATTTTAAAACTAAATTTGACGTACTCAGAAAATGTGATTAATTGATCAATGAATGTCTAAAGTAAAACTTTCTCTAAAATAAAATATAATATTTCGTTTAAATAATCAAGTTTCTATTATTCTTGAATACACTATCCACAAGGATTTGCCATGTATTATTGTTTGTGTATTTTACTATGAAAATATTACAAATAATTGTAGGGTACTCTCCCTTATAGAGGTAAGTGTATATCTACTATGCTTCTATAATATATTATACTCGTTTTGTCAAAGTATTGGTGCTCAATAAATCTAAGAAACCTTTCTGGGAGGTTTTTCGATATGAAATATTGGATTTGAATACAATATGAGATGACCCGAGGTGTGGGATGATTGGAACTACTAGGAATCTAATTTCAGACCATCAAATTTGTATTTTAAAGGTTTCTTTGTTTTCTTAAAATTTTTGAGTTTTTTCGATGCGTTGATGAATATAATTACACAAATATGAAAACCCTTTCTTTAAAAATCATGACAATAATTTAATTTAATTTATTTATTTATTATTTACAACATTTTGAGTGTGTCCAAATACTTGTTCACAAAATCTGGATTATCTCCAATTACAGGAGTTATTTTCATATTATTTTTTGACATCTCATCAAAGATGAAGAAGAATATGGAAGTCTGGGCATTTACGGGGCCATTTATTTACATTTATGTGTGTGATTATAATCCAGGATTCGGATCTCACATACTAATATAAAAGTTTCTGCTTAAAAAAAAGCTTCTTTACATCTCACCAATAGATGTCTCTAGTGAAGTTCTAGTGATTCATGGACAAGGTTTCTAAATTGGTTCATATATATAGCACTTCCAAGAATTTGAGTAGTGTGGTTGTCAATAATGGGTAGAATTGGTGAATGTTACACGTGTGTAAAGTGATCACTTAAACCAGCCTATGACGGTCGTAAGCCCCGTAAATGCCCAGACTTCCATATTCTTCTTCATCTTTGATGAGATGTCAAAAAATAACATTTATTATTACTTATATGACAATAACAATTGTATTCGAATTATTTTTCTTTAAAGACAATACCTACATAACTACTGATTTCAATAAAAGTCAGTATCACTATTAATAAATTCACATTTTTTTAGGCTTTTTTAAATAAAGGTATTGATTTTCAACTTAAATTATCAACCAAGGATAAAATAATTAATTTATTTTCCCATATAGTAGGGTCATATTTAATGTTATAAAATAATTGAATATATCATGAAATGTATTGGAAAAAAAAGAATATTTACTGTTGACATTTTGGGCCAAAACTTTATAAACTAAGAAAATCAAAATAATAAAATAGAAACATTGTTTTAAACCACTTTTATTTTGTATTATTTATACCTTATCCCTGAAGAAGACAATGTAGGCATCAGTCAAAACTTGTTGGAAAAATATGTAGTAAGAAATAATAATAATAATAATAAAACCCTTATCCGCACCCCAATGGTGCATAGGGCACTACGTCATATAAACGCAGTGTTATCTTGATCGTTTACACATGAAGGAAGGGTGAGCAGCCCTCCGCTTCAGGTACCAGTCCATGGTAGTATTGAATAAATATTACAGTGAAAAAATCACTTATATTTATTTGACCCCTCTTGGGAATCGAACCCGGGACCTCCAGAACGGTAGCCGAGCGTGCTGATCATTACACTACGGAGGCGGATAATGCTGACTATTACACTACGGAGGCGGACGGAAGGAAATAAAAATGATAAAAAAACAGACAAATAAAAAAAATGGTTTTTGTTACAAAATTGTAAAATATTGTGAAAAACTTTATTCAAATATAATTCAGCGCATTTTTTTTAATGTTTGATACATTCATATTGATTCAAAGTGATTAAATTTTATAAAGTATTACATATTAAAACATTGATGTGTGCAATACTACAGTGATACGAGTTACTATTTTTATTCCGCGTATAGTCTGTTCGCCGTTCTTAGAGGCGAGTACAATAATACATGCATACGCCTTTGTAAGTAGAAAGCACGTACAGTAGCGGAAATACGTTTCTTTTGAAGTTGTCAAAATTTGCCAATTCGTTTATTTATATAATCACAGATAACTCATGAAACCTAGATGTTAATAAATAATCATCACTTGTTACACTAGATTTTCAACCTAAAGGACGATATATCGATCACTTCTTTCAACAACGTCATATATCAAAAAACATAGT
This sequence comes from Brachycentrus maculatus, assembly GCF_059751285.1. Lineage (NCBI taxonomy): Eukaryota > Metazoa > Arthropoda > Insecta > Trichoptera > Brachycentridae > Brachycentrus > Brachycentrus maculatus. The sequence continues at coordinate 1,097,238 of NW_028280971.1, forward strand.
AGAAAATACCACGAACACCGTATCTGAAAATGATGCTTAATCCATCGAAACACGTGTCGCAAATAGATTTTAAGAAATAGTGGTAAAACTTAAATTAAAAAAAGACGATATATTAAGATATATAGTATAGGTTCCTCAACAGAGTCGAAGAATATTTTTTTGTACGACGAGAATACGCGTAGTTTGTGTTTTTTTCACACAAATTGAACTTAAAATATTATATTATTTCGAGAAATAAAACTCGAAACCCGAAACTAGTTGGTTAATAAAAATATGAGTGGATCAGAACACAATGTATTTTTTATTTCTCGAAATAATATATCAATATGATCCACAAAGTTAATGCTTTCAATATTCAAAACATTAAAATATTAGGTTTTATTTTATATAAAATTAAGAGTTTACGTAATTTAAAAGTTGTCCAGTTCGAAAAACTAAAACAAAAACAATAAAATACGTGAAAAACTCATCTTGATGTAGTAAAATATATAATAAATAAAAAAATTACAAAAAATATGAAAAAGTTTAGTCTACCATATTGTCGTTGAAATGTCAGAAATGTAATACTAAATCAGCTTCATCAAATATTCGTTTATTATTTGACGGATCAATTAAATAAAATCTTTGATATTATATTTATTTTATTTAATAAAATTAGAGTTGCATACTTTATCAGAGGTGTACTACATTTATGTATGAGTAGTGGACATCCATTTGTATCACCCTCCTCTGTGGAGACTTATCTTTGTAAGAGGTGTCTCTACAATTCCAGGGTTTTTGAGGTAATCCAAATAGGTAAAAAATTAACTATCCGGATTTCCAAAAGGTGTACGGGAAACCCATTTTAAAGTTATAGTATTTTTAACAATTTTAAAAATATTAGGATATGTGATGTAAAAGTTACTAAAAATATATAATCTAACCATATTTTAATACAAATATATGACTATTTTTTAATATATGTATTTTAAACACAGATTTTTTGATCTATGAAGTTCCTCCTACAGCCAAAACCATCGGCAGGTTGGTCCTGTGTATAGGAATGTGAAACAATATATGCCGACGCCGTCTTAGGTAACTATTGGGAACATACAGACCAATGTTTTTATGAATTCTTATTTTAGGATTTATCAAAAAAATATATTTCGATAAATCCTAAAATGAGAATTCATGAATTAACAATAACTCTTTCACGTTATAATAAAAATAATAAAACCCTTATCCGCACCCCAATGGTGCATAGGGCACTGCGTCATATAAACGCAGTGTTATCTTGATCGTTTACACATGAAGGAAAGGTGATCAGCCCTCCGCTTTAGGTACCACGGTAATATTGAATAAATATTACAGTGAAAAAATCACTTTTATTTATTTGACCTCCTGGGAATCGAACCTGGGACCTCCAGAACGGTAGCCGAACGTGCTGACCATTACACTACGGAGGCGGACTTTCACGTTATACTTACATATATCAGCCAAGTATTCACGGAGACAGACAGTAAGAAATCGTCTTCGATATATTTTAGAGTGCGGCCGACCCTCGAGTAGTACGGGTCGCCACCAAAAGAGGGTTCGACATATCTCCAGGAAAATAATGAAGGATGCCTTCGGCCGGGAGGACGACGGTGGAGAGGGGGGGAGGGGAGGGGGGGAAGGGGAGGGGGGGGAGGGGAGGGGGCGAGGTCTTGCGGTTGAAGTATCGGGAAAGGGTGGTGATGGAAGGACGTGGGTGACAAACCCCTTAGGAAGCGCGAAATATTTGTGTAACAATCGTGGCATATAATATTAAAAAGGAAATTTCATTTTTACTTTTTAGGCAATTATTTCAAATATTCATAACATTAATGCGATTCATGCCAGGAATTTGTAGGAATTTTGAAACAGTTGTGATATTTTACAACTGTGATAGTAGCTAGATTAATTTTAGTGTAAATGTGAAATCTCTGTGGCAGAGGGTTTTTTTTTAGATGGGAATTGCATATATGATTTACCTTGCTTATTATGTACAAGGTTTATAGATCATTTAGTGGATCTTTATTTCTTGTAGCTAATTAAATATGTTTTTATTTGAATATGTGTTGGGAACAGGATGGATAATCTAGTGTGGGCCAAACTCTTCTCAGCATTTGCTCTTTGCTGGGATGACACCACGTTGCACTCCTCAGGAGAAGGCGGACTGTTGACTGTCATCAGCAGACCTTCCGTTCCACTAGAAGAGGGTTCAGCATTTTGTGTCCTATTTTGGTTCATGCTACCAATGTCCTTCACTATTTTTATCATGTATGATACTACCTCTCATGACAGTTCCTTATGAACTATCACGGATCCGATGTTAGGTCCTCACCCAGTGTCCTGCAGCGCGCCTCCAGCTGTTGTCTTTGAAAGCTGAAAAGGGTGAGGCGGAGGGCTGATCACCTTCATGTGTTAACGATCAAGATAACATTGCGTTTATATGATGCAGTGCCCTATGCACCATTGGGGTGCAGATAAGGGTTCGAAGTGAAGTAAATATGAAATACATGAATTAAATTAAGCTTTTACTCGGTAAATATCACTGTTTATTTAAATATATTGTGATGCGTGTTTCGATGCATTTAACATCATTATCAAACACCGTTTGAATCATATTAAATACATCGAAATACGTGTCACAAAAGGTTTTAATAAATAGTGATATTTACCAAGTAGAAGTCACATTTAAAATGTATAGATGTTACCGAAATGTAACATGTCAAATCTGCTCGCTCGGCTACCATTCTGGAGGTCCCGGGTCCGATTCCCAGGGGGAAGGGTCAAATAAATATAAGTGATTTTTTTCACTCTAATATTTATTCAATATCATCCTGGACTGGTTCCTGAAGCGGAGGGCTGATCTCCTTTACTTCATGTGTTAATGATCAAGATAACACTGCGTTTATATGCAGTGCCCTATGCACCACTGGGGTGCGGATAAGGGTTTGAAGAACATGCCGAATCAATTAATGATCTGACTAGACTTTTTTTACGAAAATAAAGAGATGCTATTAATTTAATTTGTGTTAATTAATTGTTGAACTTCAATCATCAGCTTTATACAATTTTTCGCTACTTATTACGTTATTTTTTATTGCTTTATTATTATTTTTATAAGTATTACACCCCCAACTTAGTTAAGCTGGAATAAAAATTATTATTATACTTAGTAAAATTATTTTATTTTTTGACATCTCATCAAAGATGAAGAAGAATATGGAATTCTGGGCATTTACGGGGCTGACGACCGTCATAGGCTGGTTTAAGTGTTCACTTTACACACGTGTAACATTCACCAATTCTACCCATTATTGACAACCACACCACTCAAATTCTTGGAAGTTCTGTATATATGAACCAATTTAGAAACCTTGTTCTTGAATCACTAGAACTTCACTAGAGACATCTATTGGTGAGATGTAAAGAAGCTTTTTACTAAGCAGAAACTCTTATATTAGTATGTGAGGTCTGAATCCTGGATTTTAATCACACACATGAGAAACGCCAGATGATCTTTGATGAGATGTCAAAAAATAATATGAAAATAACTCCTGTTATTGGAGATAATCCAGATTTTGTGAACAAGTATTTGGACACACTCAAAATGTTGTAGTAAAATTATGATGATAAATAAAAACAATCCACACTAAATAATATACTACTTGTTTCGTTCACCGTTTTTTGCAATTGATTTCACGTTAAAATAAGATTCATTGATTATTTGTATTAGTTTCTCTACAGTTTCTTAATAAATTACGTAAATTCGGTTAAATTCGACCTAAGTTCATACAGTAGTTCATACGACAGCTTGACTGGTCATCAATTTCTACATTTGATGAACTTAATATTGAAGTTAATTTCCTTTTAACTAAAAATGCAAGCATTCCGTTGCGTGCGTGTTAGATAAATGTAGACTTTTTATTATTTAAAAAATGGCACGATTCCACCTAAGGGAGGAACTAACGTGCGCTGAAAGGGTGAAAGAAATGGGGGCAGTCAGGGTGCTAGATGGCTCCCTTTGACAGTATTCAAAGTTGATCTGAGGGAGACAGGAGGAGAAATTGGCTAATTCGGAGAAGATTTGGGAGATTCTTACACATCATTTTCCTTCGGGGATTTTCACGACACGCTGACCGGGGATAAGGATTGAAAGGAAATTTTCACGCAAATTGCGAGTGCTTTTCGCTCCGATATGGATGCTTTATTGAAAGCACTTATTTGTCTCGAATATTGTCGTTTTCATTTCACACATGCGAATACTATTTTTGGGTCGAGGGTAGTTGGTTTACATGAAAATGTATGTATTACGTTGAATTTTTATCAACCAAAAATACCGACTAGAAATGATCTAAAATGACCAAAACCATGTATGTACAAGTATGTTATAAAAAATCTATATAACCATGGTAATACGATATTGTTAAATGATAACACGGTTACATATCGTAGTCATACAGGAGAAAGTGACCAAGTGCATTTTTTTTACAAAACTTTATTTTTTACAAAATATTGCCCTGAAAACATCCCAAAGGATTTTAAACTTGTAAGTATAATTATTGACTTGGTAAAAATGACTAACTGCATTGATCTCTATTTTCTTGCCAAGCAAAAGTGACTTAAATGGCCCTCCTGAACATTTTACGTTTTGGTAGTTGGTCACTTTCTCCTGTACGACTACGATATATTATATTGTTACAAGTGGTTTCAGTAAAAACTAGGGTTTAATTTATAAGTTAACCATGTCTTACCACAAAGTGTCGAAACATGCCGAAACTATGAAAATAAAAGACATATGTACATTGAAAATTTACTAACGTATCACATTTTTGCAGTAGATTTAAATATAATTTAGAGAATCACCAATATAATTTGAGTATAAAAATAAATTATTCGTATTATGACTCAGTATTAACTGACATAGTATATTAAAAGAAATGTACAATATGTAGATCCAGTAATTCTTAAAATATTTGCAATAATGTAATTTCCTTATAAGTTTGAACTTACGAGTGTATTATAAAATTAGTGACAAATTAATCTAAGTATATTTAAACATACATATTTAAGTAAAAAAAAAGAATTTGTTATTGCCTTAAAACTAATAATTTAGGTTCATTAGAAAAAACTAATTTTCTATTTGCACCTAACGATGCAAAGGGCAATGCATCACATACGAGCAGTGTCATTTTTAACGTTAAATATATGAAGAAAATGTGATCAGCTCTGCGTTTCATTCCTTTGGTAATCAAACCCGAGACTAACAGCATGGTGGTCAAACATGCCGATCACGGCACCACAGAGGCGACAAACGACAGAATTTACTTCATTTAAAGATACAAACTGGATTCATTAAACTTACCTTGATTCGTTGCAGTATGAATGAGGAATATTATTATGAAACCGTTTTTTATTGTCGAGGGAATGTCAACAAAAAATGTTTATTTTATGACTTAATTTATGGTTTCGCGTATTACTTATCAATGTACCTTTTAACAGCATCATAAATTGAACCATGGCAAATTGAAGCTGCCGTCCAAACAGTTTTCAGCTTGTTTGGTGTTACAAAGGCGATTGGTGATGGAAAATCCATCCGCAAAATATCCAATTTTCCGTTGTTTATTTTGCATATCCACTGTTTGCTGAAGGCGTGAAAGGCGGCGGCCGCGAATGTTTGTTTTGCGGATAAACTTTCTCGGGGAGGAAAAGTTCTACTACCCCCTTAAACCACCACACAGAGACCTGCCCTATAATGTGAACTCAGCCTATCATTAATTTTGTTGCTCTATACGCTATTTTTGTTTATCAACTTAGTGGAACATCATATTATTTTTTGACATCTCATCAAAGATGAAGAGGAACATGGAAGACTGGGCATTTACGGGGTTGACGACCGTCATAGGCTGGTTTAAAGGATCCCTTTACACAGGTGTAACGTTCACCAATTCTACCCATTATTGACAACCACACTACTCAAATTCTTGGAAGTTCTATATATGCGAACCAATTTTGAAACGTTGTTCTTTTATCATTAGAACTTCACTAGAAACATCTATTGGTGAGATGAAAAGAAGCTTTTTATTGAGCAGAAACTCTTTTATTAGTATGTGAGATCCGAATCCTGGATTATAATCACATACATGAGAAACGCCAGAAAATTTTATTTTCATTTTTATTATTTTAGGTTATAATTTGACAACATGAAAATAGCTCCTATAATTGGAAATAATCCAGATTTTATGAACAAGTATTTGGACACACTCAAAATGTTGTGAATAACACCATGATTGAAATATTTTAAAAACACTTGCATAAGACCAATTTTTGAGTTTATGACTTACACTCAATGTGTATTGTTTTTACATCTGTTATGGAGGTTATTGAAATATTTTGTTTCCAAATATTTGCAAAGTTTTGATGGAATTGTTTAGCATTCCATTTTGTTTTTGGAAAATCATTTTTACAAAATACAGTTTCACGATTTAAAAAACTTTCTAACTTTATTTAAAAATAGTACGGACCAAAATAACAAAATTTGTCTTTCTCATTAAATTGAATTTCATACATTATTCCCTACATTGGACGATGTAAGTGGAAGGTCATATCTGAAAAATATCAATAATAATTGAGTTATGATTCTTTGACTTAGATATAAAACAAAACGACTAAATTGTTTCTTCCATATATATTTTCCTTGACAAGTGACTGGGTTTCATCGTTAACGCCATCATCGTACTGGTGAGAGGCTTGACAAAATTGTATTGTATTATATTGTATTGTACAACAAGGCAGGGCTAAAACCATGACTTATTTTTTCTTAAAAAATGAATTTCAATTGAATGCATTTAAGTAGTGTATTACATATTAATACAAAAATTATGTTTACATTAAGATTCTGTTTATGATTTTATATAATTTTTTTGAATAAAATAACAAGTATGTAACTTTTCTCATATGAATTTTATTTGACCAGCAACCGGGTTTCGTCGTTTGCTGGTCGCTGGTCAAATAAAATTCGTGTGGAAAAAGTTACATAGTTGTAATTTTGTTCTATAAAATGCAGTTCCACCTAATATTTCAGTTCAAAACTTCATTTTATTGTACAATTTTGTTTTTGAAACTGTGTTTTGTTAATTTAATTAATATATGGCTGAATATGAAATTAGAAAGATTTGATTCACTTTTTTAAAGGGATAACATACGATATAGTACAAAACTGAATACGTTCATAAAGGTATGTATTTAATAAACAACATTTTTATATCATCGCTACTATAAATTCTTCCCCGATATAAGTGGTACACTCTATTCAACAACAGTTTGTGGTATTCCCGATGCACGAAAGAAGTAATAAAGAACGTTACATATGGCGGTCTATAATATATGCAAAATAAATGAAATTCCCCAGCTAATATTGACTGAATACGTACTTCGTATCATGTGTGTACTATATCTACGTATCGTATATAGAACGTTCCAGGATCGCGGTGTCATCCCATCAGATATTTATTTCTTTTTTATATGAGTTAATATTTAATGTGCAATGTATAATACGTCACAAATGTATGGTAAATGGTGGTTATTCTCAAAGGATGTGAGGTCTTTATATTATGGTATTAAACTATTAAAAGGGTAGAGTAAAGTGAAGTTATACTTATTTTATTACAACGCAAAGTGGAATGTTGACGCGACAAAGGAAGAAGCCGTATATTCTGGCTTAAAAACTTAAGAGTGGTGGCACTAAGTCACTGTTTGAGCAATTGCAGACGAATTATCATTTTTACTGTCAACCTTTAACGTTGATAAGCAGAATCTTCTTCTTTTTATGTTTATTTGCACCCAATAATGCATAGGGCACTGCATAGTACCGACGCAGATCGTTAGTTGAATGCAGACAAGGTGATCAATCTTCACATTTTACATTCGTCCAGGGTGACATTAAATGAATACGAGAAGAAAAAGCACTTTTTTAATTTTTTTGATTTGTTTAATATAGTAACATTTTTGAGAACAACATAATACAATTTCTAAACATTTATACATATGTCAGACTTAATGTTTTAGATTCGCTGTGCCTCTCCAAAAAAGAGACTGAGCTATTGTGCTTGGAGAGGGACATATACTCAAGGTTTAATGTTTTATATAATTAATGATGTAAAAGTGTTTTTTTAAATATTTTTTCCAAGATTTAAATTTATACTTATATTTATATAGATACCCCTAACATTCGAGCTCGAGACCTCCAGAATAGTAGCCAAACGCACTTACTGCTGTAAGATGGGAGAGAAGAAGAATAAGAATAATAAATTATTTTAACTTTTTCCAAATGTGTTGCTTCTAAATTTACGATCCATTGTTTAATCGTTAGGGTTTTCGGACAACAGATATTAACGTGATTTTTGATAGAAAAATAATAATCTGCTATCTTTTTAAAATACAGTAAATGAGAGTGTAAGAAGCTAGATTGGAATTTTACACGGAAGTTGATAAATGAATTATTGATTCCAAAATCGATTTGACATAACATTACAAAATATCAAATAATTTTTAACCTGTTTCTATATAAATTTAAATCTGCCTTAAAATAACATATTAACAAACAATCACGTAAGAGTTTCTAGGATAAAGCTCACTATAATACAACTTGACTTGTATTTTTAAAGTTGATTTGAGTCTTTTACTGGAGTCGTTAAAGCTTAAAGAAAATTACTCTCGTGTTTGTAATATTACATAATATATGCATTAATGTATCGCTTAGATGTAGGTGCTTTGCAAAAAACCGTCATCGAGTTATGAAAAAAAATAGATACACAAAATTATTTCCAAATTAAAAAAAGTGCATATTTTTCTACTAAGTGAAATTTCACCTTACCTTTAAAATTAACGATTGCTGCCTTAATCTGTAGCAAAATCGAAATATATACGTTTTATGTTTCTCTGTCTTGTTACTACGAGCATTCTTTGAATATTAAACAGTGCTTTAATAATGTCTGCAAACTTCCTTCTGCTTTCATATTGAGTTTTATAAATAAGGTACAAAACAACAAACACTCCCCACCTTACTATCATACATGTAGGTACATAATAAGTATATGTTACGTGATTGTCCGTATGTACATATGTGTTTTATTCACTAATGTAATAAAGCTTGTTACTCCCTCATTTTCATTTACATATATATGAATTTTAATTTGTATTTTTCTCAATTGAATTTTGATGTTTGTTGTGTGGTGATCTTAATCTATTGGTGAAGAAGAATATGGAAGTCTAGGCATTTACGGGGCTAACGACCGTCATAGACCGGTTTGAGTAATCGCCTTATACACGTGTAACATTCACTAATTCTACCCATTATTGACAACCACACTACTCAAATTCTTGGAAGTTCTATATATGTGAACCAATTTAGAAACCTTTTTATTGAATCACTAGAACTTCACTAGAGACATCATTTGGTGAGATAAAAGAAGCTTTTTTATTGAGCAGATATTAGAATGTGAGGTCTGAATCCTGGATTATAATCACATACATGAGAAACGCCAGAAAATATCATTTTCATTTTTATTATTTTATATTCAACATTTCAGCAATTCTACTTTTTGATGATATTAATTTATTTTTTGCCTTTCAGGATGCTAGAATTCTGTAAAATAATAATTAGTGTTTAATCCTGTTTATTTTCATTTAAACTCTGAAAAATATGCCACCTTTTCCTTATAAAATACTCCCCTCTGCTATCTTGCACTCCCCCTTTCGAAGTTTTTAATATTATACTTACATAACGAACTTAAGCGTAATTAAGTTGATTTAAGGTAACAGAAGCCGCATTATTCGCTTAATGGCCAGCCATCAAAGTACGGAATTAATTTTCTTAAGGAATATTCCCAAATTAAAGAAGGGTCGAGCAAAGCTCCGCTAAGCTTTCGTGATTTTCCTTAAGGTGGAGCTTTTATCTATTCGGGGATCGGATTCAGCTTTTTAAAACTTTTTGTTCAGGTGAGCGGAAATTATCGATAGCCTCAATGTTCAGAGTGGTTCGGGATTATAAGTTAGAAAATGGCTTCGGTTTAATTAACTTAATGGGATTAGTAAAGATACCCGTCACACCTCGGGATTTTTTTTTGATTTTATGAGGGGATGGTGTTGTGATGGGGTACTTTAAAATATTTTTTTCTTTTGAAATTGTTATATTTTAATTAATAATATTTTTGACGATAAAATTATTTTTATGACTTCAATGCTTTCGTTTTTATCATCCTGCTTCACGAAAAATTACGTAATATCAATATACCTGACATTAGGTTTATAATTTGTTTAATTTTTTTTTTTATTTCAATGTCCGCCTCCGTAGTGTAATGGCAGCACGGTCGGCTACCGTTCTGGAGGTCCCGGGTTCGATTCCCAAGGGGGGTAAAATTAATAAAAGTGATTTTTTCACTGTAATATTTATTTAATACTACCCTGGACTGGTACCTGAAGCGGAGGGCTGATCACCTTTCCTTCATATGTAAACGATCAAGATAACACTGCATTTATATGACGCAGTGCCCTATGCACCATTGGGGTGCGGATAAGGGTTTTATTATTATTAATTTTTTATTTTACTTCAATGTCACTTGACCACTTTTTCTTTAAAACCTAATAGTGCACGTATGTCGATGCATTCTGTATCAATTTTAAGTTTGAAAGTGATGCGAAATGCATCGAAATATAGTAAAATGAGGAAGACCAAAACGTCTGCATGATCAAGTATTTCAAATACTGATAAGAGGTCAGATTTGATTTGGGTAGAAACACGACTGACAAAATTGTTTTAAAATCTGCGGCTTTATTCGGTATCAAATCAAAGTTTTTTCCAGAAAAGTTTTATCGGGAGAAGATCAAAATGGATCGAGGGCTTCATCCCCCGAAACACTATTTTCTTCACATCAATACCACCTCAATGGAAATTTCCTTTAAATATTGTATCCTACTTCAGGGAACATCCGAATGGCACGGTCGTTAAACACATTTCGCAAATATCCAATTCACGATTATGCGATGGCGATTTTGTCGATAACTTTTACAATTTGTGTTAGGGAATTTTGGCAGCATGCAAAACTTTGGCCGAACAAAGAATAAACATCACAACTTCTGTAATAATAATTCATCTTTCCCAACCCCTTGGCGAGGTCGTTAAATGCTCGGCTTAAAGATATTCAAATTTGAGCGAAGTTATATGCTGGTGGATTCATAGAAAGTAAAGTTTCTCTTGTATTTTTATTATTATTTACATTTACACGCTGAAGTACTCAAATCTGCGTTTTTTGTATGGAGAAATTTATTTCTAGAGTAAGTTGAGTTTTATTTGTTCATTTAAAGCATTATATTGATCTACAGTATATTTAACCTTTAGTTTTCCATACCGAAATAGTGCCAGTTTCAAATTCTTTCGACCGTAAAAAACGCACAACGAATACACATAATACTAACACGAAAAACGACACAGGAGATTTGTGAATAAATTACTGGTCAAATTATAAGCTAAAATAAATTGAAAATCATGCTTTCAAGCGTTTCTCGAGTATGTGAATATAATTCAAGTTTCGGACCTCACTTACAAATGGAAATAGTTTCTGCTTAAAAGCTTTCCTCCTACCACCATAGATGAGCATTGTGAACTCGCGCATACTGCGTTGAGTTTGATCAATATATCTATCAATAAGTTTAAAAAAATTGAGTATTGAGTAAAAACTTGATTTGGACACTTTCAAAATGTTATTAATAAATAAGTGCGTTTTGATCATTAGAATGATAAAATATCGGTGTTGAAGTGCCTACATTAACAGGAAATCAGCAATGTTAACATGTTTTAAGCTAACAAGTAAATGCCCAAACAGATGTAAAAAAATGTAAAAAATAACTCCAGATAATCGAGGACACATTCAAAACAAACGAATATTTGGACACACTAAAATTTAGTCAGTAAATAAGTATTTTTTAATCATTAGAATTATAAAATATCGGTGTTTAAGTGCCTGCATTACCAGGGAATCAGCAAAGTGAAGATGTTTTAAGCTAACGAGCGCCACGCGCCGCTAGTATAGACATAATCGTTCTGCATCCAAACGCCATCTATCTTGCCGTTTAATAAGACGGCGCGATGACGTGCTTAACCCCTTGCGCGCGGTGGGGCACATTAGGAAATACGATTCAATCCCGAGTTACCGCCCCATTGCCATCGTAGAACAACATAAAGATACATTATGAAAGGTCATAAAAAACACACGACGCGCCTTACAATATAGAAAAGATATAAATATGATGAAAAAAACGACGTTTTGGGAATATGTATAAATGCTGGGAAGAGTCGTTTTGTATTAGTAAATGTCGACTGTTGTCTTGGTACAGTGCAACTAATTAATATAATTCTAAATATGTATTTAGTATTTTTTTTATTATTTATTATATCAGATACGTACGCTGATCATTCATCCGACGTTTTTTTTTCGTTTCAAAAGCAACAAAATAACCCTTTTTATTTCCAAAAACACTTTATTTCATAACGTAGGTACATAAAAAATAAAGACTTATGCAATCAGAAATAAACATATTTGTTAATAATTTTTTTCAGTAGGTACGTGTACACGAATATAATATTTTATAAATGATTTTTTGAATGAGTGAGGAAAGAACGGTAAAACAAATTTATGAGGCAAATGTAAGTGGAAAAAAGAGCAGAGGAAGACCGAGAAAAATATGGCACGATCAGGTATGCCAAATGCTTGAAAGTTGTCAGGTTAGGAGTCGTAACAATCGGCGAGTATGTATGAGTGAACGTGGAAGAGGCGAAGAATGTTTGCAAAGACAGAGTGGTGTGGCGTTCTATTCTCTCTGCCTACCTCTGCAGGGAAGCGGCGTGATGGTTAGTTAGTTAAATGATTTTTATAAGCAGCTTTTACAAAATATTATATTCAATATTGTAATACGTAGGTACTTCATAAAAAAAATTCTCTTGCATATGTCGTTATTTTAAATTATTTTAATATCCGATATTTTAAAAAAAGTGTTATTTTGAACAAGACGTGAAAAAGCTTACTTTGTTGCTATTGAAGTGAAAAACATTTTGTTTGAATTTAAAAACTGTATGGCAATATTATAGCTCTCCAAACTTGATCTTAGAATCAGGCTTGCGACCTGGCATTTGGCTGGCTTAAGCGACTTTATACGATCGTGCAACATTTACCATTCTACCGGTTATGGAACATTAAAAAGGATAATTAAAACAGCGCCTTTTTCGTTTGTTTTTTCATTAAAAAATTGTAACACTCTTAATGGAAAAATCTATACTACGTGAAACCGTCTCCGCCGACTGTACATTCTGTTTTATTGTCACGAAGAATATCTCATTTCGGAATAGATTATATTTTACATGTGATTTATGAATGACATTTGGATATACATTCCGGTCATCTATTTCCAATTCCGATATACAAAATCATGACGGCTTATGGAAGGGGTGAGGGGTGGAGAGGGAAGGGGGGGATATAGGGGTTGGATCGGAGGGAGGGCATTGGGTAGAACTGTAAATTATAATACATGCCTTGGAGCATTATTGGGCTGGATTCGATAAATCTGCTCTAAAATGGCTTACAAAATTCACGGAGGATGAATTTTCGATAAGTGAATAATTGTTCATTTTCTAAACAAAAAAACTATCCCACAAGTAAATATATTAAAGTATACAAAAGCCATAAATTCAAATACAATATTAATACGATTTTTATGGTGTACAAATATTTGTACGTTTCAGAAACCCTTTTTTGTGGCGGTGCGCCGCAACATTAGATTTTTAATTTCGTTTATTAAATTTATTTTAATTTTTGAATTTCGTTTACGAATTTATTTCGTTTATTAAATTACAAAATATGACAATTTTTTTATAAAACAGATTATTATTACATATTTCATAAAAATATCTTCTTTCTATGATTAAATGTATCGCATACGTGAGTTAAAAGTACATTCAGAATTTGTAGCTTCTAGCTTGTATGAAACGGAACACTGTGCGGCGGTGTGCATATATATGTATGTTTCAGAGACTTTTTTTTGCGGCGGTGCACACGTATTTGTGTGTTTCAGAAACCTTATATTGTGGCGGTGTGCACATATATATTTATACGTTTCAGAATCCTCATGTTGCGCCGGTGTACGCATTTTTATGCATTTTCATTACCTCCAACTTCATAAATATAAAACACGCCTTAAACGTCTTATTTCTTGTCGAGTTTCCTGCTTTGGTGTGTAGCGAATATAATAAGTGGCAGGCACTGTAATACAAAACACTATTTTCGATTATTTTTTGTCATCATTCTTTCGATCGAATATTGCCAGTGTCAGTCACATTTCATTAACAAAGTTCACAATAAAAAATGTGTTAAATAAATATGGCAAAAAGATGATATTTACAATAATTTGACAAAAAGGTTTTGATTAGTAGTCAATATACAAGAAATATTTTGATCCATTTACTCGCATCGTAAGTTGAGTAGTTGGGGTAAATTGGGTCAATTACTTTTTTCATTAATTGATTCGGCAATCACTTTGTGGTAAAACCTATCCATTTTTATTTAATTTTTTTACTTAGTTAATACCACTATTTCTTAAAATCTACTGTGACACGTGTTTTGATACATTCCGCATCATTTTCATCAGTATTACGTAGCACGTTTACGATGTTTGATAATGATGCGGAATGCGTCGAAACACGTGTCACAGAAGATTTTAAGAAATAGTGGTATTTACCAAGTAATTTTTTTTAATTAAAAAAAATCTTTAATTAATTATGTACGTTCATTGGGTGAGTTGAATCGATAAAATTATTTTTAATTTTGACACGGTATAAAAGATAGTGTAAATAGTAACGATTGTGAAGAATGGTGTGGCGTTCTATTCTCTTTGCCTAACCCTGCGGTGAGGTGGCGTAATGGATGGTTATTTTTTAAATAATTATATTAATTTTGTCCATATTTATTACAATGATTAAAGAAAAACACTTCGTTTTTTACCACTTGAGTTTTATTATAGACTACATGTTTCAGAAGTTAAACTTCCATCATTCAGGTCTGTATAGTAACTAAAATATAAAATATAAAATTGTTCTATAAATAAGAAGAGGGGAAAGTAAGGGGAAGGGGTTAGTCAAGGGACGGAGTTTGGAAACAAAGGAAAAATGGAAAGTAATGGTGAAGAATTTTGAAACAATATATTATTTAATAAATTATTATTAGAATTCAGAATTTTGTTAGAACAATTTTATATTTTATATTTTAGTTATTATACAGACCTGAATGATGGAAGTTTAACTTCTGAAACATGTAGTCTATAATAAAACTCAAGTGGTAAAAAACGAAGTGTTTTTCTTTAATCATTGTAACATGTCTTACCACAAAGTTAATGCCGAAACAATAAATAAAATATCCATATTTATTAATCAAAAATTCAAATTCCTTCCCGTTTGTTTTGTAATTTATCACAATTAACCCTTCACGGGTAGCTGTGACTTTCACAAGTTGGGTTAATTATTACAAATTAAACCCCTTAAATACCCAGAGGCGGATACTCTCCCTCAACAAATGACAGTAACGAAGCATAGATCGTTAATAATTCTCACACGATCTCCTTAATGGGGAGACGATGTTAAACATCATTGTACTCGTCAAAGGGTTGTAATGCGAGTTTTGAAATATTAATTACGCCCTCTGGGCAAAGAAGGGTTGGGGGCGGAGGAATTTTCATTTGTTAAGTTTATCGTGATAGGGAATATTTAACAAAAGCATTGTTAGTATTATCATAAAATTTTGAGAATTTCCAAATTTTAGACTGAAACACGTAATGAATTATGTATCATGAGTCTTAATTTTAACTCATCGTAACTCAACTGAACCAAATAGTATACTGTCTGTATGGCGAATACTTTCTTAAGGGTGAGTTCTTTCAAAACGTGACCGACTGCGTGAGAAACCAGATGTGTTGTCTGCGCACATTTTTTTTTTGCAATATTTATTTTTAATTGATTGTTTTAGAATATATTTAAAAAAAATATATATATTTTGTTATCCTTACCTTTCAATTATTCCTTTATTTTCAAAACCATATATTTATTTCGAAGAAAAACTAATTTTTTAATACAAAAACGTGGTTCTAAGCAAAAATTCTATGTCTTAAAATGTTAACTGGGTTAAATGAATGTTGCGGGCTATCGAATATCTAGCCTTAAAGAAAAAAATTCGTTTATTTAAAAGTTAATGTGAAGCTTTATTATTTATCAAAAATTATAAAATCGATAAAATTGATAATGCTAAGTGATTAACAGCCTTGAGCTATGTTAAGGATTGCGTAAATATATGTTACTTTTAACAGATGGCGCTGCCATTGCGGCAAAAACTGTTTTTTTTGCAAACAAGTTTTTAACGGAAATAACACGCGCGTATTGGAATGCAACAAAGAAAATTTACATACTTATTTATAAAGTATAGATTATACTTAATGACAATGGAATAAATATATGTATATAACAAAGTTTATTATACATTAAATGTTATCAACTGTCTTAATATATAATTTTTATTCTTATTTAACACAAACAATTCATTCCAAAATTAATTCATAAAATATTTTAAATAAATGGCGTGAATAAGGACCGTTTCATATTTGTCTATTTAACCCTCTCTATGTCACATATTAATCAGTGCAATTTACCAAAGTGACCGGTACAAATGCAAAGCTCCCTCAACCCTTTGAGTTCAGTCATTATTACCGTTTGCTCTCCGCACACGGATTATGTCCGAGAGGGTCAGATTAAACAGGTTGAAATCCAACCCCTTTCACTCATGCCTTATATTAAATGATTTGATTTAAATTTTGAAATATCGTTCATTAAAAAAATATTTTCAATTTCATATGATTATTTAGAATTGTTGACATAGCGTTAAGAAGATACATATGTATAAAGTAGAATGAAGGTGTAATTTCATTAATTGATTTGGCAGTCACTTTGTGGTAAAATCTATCATTTTTTTAAAATTAAAAGTTACTTTCAAATAACACTATTTCTTAAAATCTAGTGACACGTGTTTTGATGCATTCCGCATCATTTTCATACACCTTATCTGAAATTAAGTCTAAATTTAAAAGCTGTTTCCTTGGGACGTTGAAGGATGAAGAGGGGTAGGAGCTTTTTTCAAATATTTTTAACAGCGTATTAAAAACGTACTTAAATCATTAAAAAAATCTTTTATATAACAATTTAGACTTTTAAATATATAAATTTCCTAAAAATGACTACAAAATATCTTATAACCATAGATGGTGCCAAAAACTATTGTATGAAAGGTGTTCATCAAAGGATAAATACTATAAATAATATGACTTCTGAAATTTGAGCAGTGCTGTTGTCAATCATGGGTAGAATGGTGAATATTACTCGGGTATAAAGTGATCACGTAAACCGGCTTTTGACTAATCGTAAGACCTGAAAATATCCAGAATATTATATAATGTGGAAATATTCTTCTTCATCTGTGTTGAGATATATACCAAAAAAGAATTTACAACATTTTTAATGTGTCCAAAGCGATCACTTAAACCAGCCTATTACGGTCGCAAGCCTCGTAAATGCCCAGACTTCCATATTCTCTTTTTTTGTTGAAATATCAAAAAATAATAGTATAAAAACATAAATCAAATACATTTTTAAATAATAAACAAACGTGGTATTTACATTTTAAATTGTAGGAATCTACGGCGTGAAAGTGTAAACCGAGGGTGAAATATTTCGAGAAGGAATTAACCCGCTTGGACACTACAGAGAGTGACCAGGGGGTGTTAAATATTGGCGGAAATAATTGCGACATTTGTCTGCATAATTACGTGGGTGTTATCCTGCGAGATAAGGGTGAAGGTTTACAGGATTAACGCGTTGACGGATGGACGAACGTTATTGACATTTTGACAAAAATAAAACAACCTGTCCATATCTCATATGCTTCTATGTAATACAAATATTTATTTTAGTTATAATAATCTCGTATTGAGGTAAGAATCAGGTTGTGGTCTTATTGTGATTTTTATCATCGAAAATATGTATGTCACTTGGGTTTTTTCAATGTTGTATTACGCACAACATTTTGAATGAAAAATGACTGGTCAAATTATAAGCTGCATAAAAAGTTTCAGGCGTTTCCCAGTATGTTAAATTAATCAGCGTTCGGATCTTGCATACATCCAAATAAAGGGTGTCTTCTATATAATATAATAATCCTCTTCCTCAATCCAACAAAGGTGGCTGTTGTGAACTTATATGTGCTGTGTCATGGGATTAAAAGCATATGTAAGAGTTCCAAAATTGTAGTAGTGTGGTTGTCAATCATGAGTAGAATGGCGAATAGTGCAGGTGTATAAAGTGATCACTTAAGCATCCAATGACAGGTCCTAGGAAGGAAATAAGTCCTCAAAATACCCTGGCTTCCATATTCTTCTTCATCTACGTGGAGATGTCGAAACATATATAGTACATTAAATATTGATACATGATTATATAGGACAATAGTTTGACTTTGAGATAAATCATTTATATTTTTAAATAACTTATCAAGCTGTGTAGGGAGCTGCACCCCTAATCTATGACATCTTAGTTTTTGGGCAATAACTCCTAAATTAAAAGCTGTAAATTTATTTGAAACACACGATTGCATAATATGCTTAGGACTGTTAAAATATTAAATGCACCTTAAACATTATATAAAACCTTACAGATAGATTTTAACAACCTTATACATAGATAAATTGATAAAATAATGGACATAATGGTTAATATAACATAGTGTTTAAAATGATCACTTAAGCTCGCCGATGACAGTTCGTAAGACTTATGGTAAATCACTTAATCTTTGTTAAGACATATAAAATGTACGGTAGACTGGGTACGGTTGAAACAAAGGACGGTTGAAACAGAGCAAATATCTTGCAAACCGTATGAGGTAGGGTGAAGGGTCCAAGGGACGAACAAAGTGGACAACAAGTTCAAACACAAATATCAGTGTTGCATCGCTCGCCGCACTGTGCAGTTGCTTGTAGGAGGTCCTATTGTATTTTGATAACCAAAAGTAAGTATTTTTGTTCTGAGAATTTTCCTTTTATTACGGTTTCTATTGAAACGATATTATTGAAAATGATTTCGTGTTTGAAATGAAGCTTGTAGAACACGATATAGTGATTAGTTTTAATGTGCCATTATTGTTAACATTACTATTTTCTGTTTTCCACCTAAAGGAGGGGTTGGGGACGGTTGAAACATTTTTTGTGGGTACGGTTGAAACAACATATTTTTTCCGTTTTCCTGTTTTCTTGATGCCGAGAGTACGCGCAAGAAAGACTCCGAGAGGAGAGGTCGACTTGTCGAGGTATACATACGCTGATGAGGAGGTTAAAGCAGGAGATTCACTGCGAAAAGCGTCGGAAAAGCATGGATTAAACCACTGTTCGCTCATTAGATATATACGATCATCTGAGATGCATCTGGTGAAGAAGAAAATGGGATATGAACCCCACAACAAAGTTTTAAATAAATAGCAGGAGCAAGAGCTTGCAAAATACTTGCTACTAAAAAAAACAGAGAAAGAAGAGATAAGAAAGGAGCATGAAATAAGATTGAAACGGATGAAAACTAAGTAAGTGAAGAAAAGATTGGATGGAGGAAAAAGTAAAAGGATCGTTAAAGGAAAAAATAATCATAATATGCAACAGGAATCATCATCAAAAGAGGACGAGTGCTATTGTCTTGTTTGTCTGTCACTGTATTCAGAGAGCAGATCCGGTGAAAAGTGGATACAGTGCACCACTTGTAAACTGTGGACTCAAGAAGACTGCACAAAAGGTGGTCTTAGCTATGTTTGCCACAATTGCGACTCGGAATGATCCCAAAGCTAGATTTCTGCTTGATTTATGACTAATCAAAATGACAGAAGTGTTTCCATTTAGTTTATTCACAGATTATTTTCGTTCGATTTGTTTTTTTTAAATGCCATTGTTTTTAGTTGTTTTTATTCATTACATATCTGTAGACTGATTAATATTGTCATGCGGTGCCATAATTATTTATAACACAAAAATAAATAATGAATAAAACGTCTTACAAAATTAAATATTGATTTATTTATGTGTTTCAACTGACCCCAATCACTGTTTCAACTGCCCCTGGTATGGGGACGGTTGAAACAAATCGGATATATTTTTTAAATTTGATCTGCCACTAAAAATAACACACCGGGTACTGAAATAATACTTCCCATTAGTAGACAGAAACACGGTCTTGTATTTAATGCATCTTCATCATCGCTTGACTTGTAAAGAGCAATGATATGGACAATATAAGTAAAATTGTTTCAACCGTACCCAGTCTACCCTACTCGATCATATTTAGATTAAAATATCGAATATTCTTTTTTATCTGGAGCGTTATCCATTCCAGGATTTTCGAATTTCACCTAACTGTCTATTCCCCTTCCGACTAATCCTGCTTTATGAGTTTCTCGCGGGAGATTTCCGCGTGATTAGGCCACGAATGACGCCCAAGTACATAATATTATATAAGTTTTCATTTCTTAAGATACGACATGTCAAATGCCATTCATAATATTGAATTTGCAAAGCGTCACCCTAACTCCAACCATTTGCGGATTACTTCATTTCAAATATCATCGCAGCCATTTCGTGGGCACTTCAAACATCAATTTAAATAATATCATTCCTATATTCTTATTAATTTTATTGAAATGACACTTTTTTACCCATACTTAAAAAATAAAATGTCGACGTCTAAGAGGGCAAAGGTACTTAATATAAAATTTTGGGTTTCGCAATTAATTTAGGGGTTGAAATTACCAAATTAAATACTCTCCTTATTCAATTTTTACTTTGTGTAATACCACTTTGAATAGGTGAATTATGAATAATAAAGAGAGTGTTTTATTACCGTACCACAAAATTGACAATGCTTTTAATAAACAACATGTACTAATTTTTTATTTAGTAAATGAAGATTGGACGCATTTATGGAAGCCTGGGTGTAACAGACATTAAAAGTAAGGTAGAGAAAAGGCAATTGAGATAGATATAAGAGAGCCTGAATAAACATATTTTGAACCAGGCAATCTCCATGGATCTTCCTCGAAATACATCTAGAGAACGACCAAATTCATGAATGCTACATAAAGATAACATGATTCGAAGGTACGGCCAGGGTGACTTTGTCAATGATAGAAGGACCTATAACTTCAGGACGAGGAGAGCTGGCCCCGATAGTCTACAAAGATGAGAAGTTGGGATGGAACCAGGGAACCATATCTGCATTCATCACTTTCAAAAAACATAATTTTAATATTTGTCAACATTCATAAACAAATAACTTTCCTTGCACACAGCATACACCCTTGACTATGCTCAATTCTCCTGCAGGTCTTCTCTACATAATAAAACATATAAAAAATAAAAATATGTAAGCTATAAAAATATTACTTTCAAAATGAGAAATAGAAATTACTCATCGGGAATATAAAATGTATTTATGACTTATGTATGTATGTAATACTGGTCTCACAATACCATGTAAATGAATTCTTGCTTTCCCCGAAAATGAATATATGTAAGTATACGTACCTACATGCTCCATTAACTATTTTTATCTGCCGTAAATTATTACTGCTACATGTTAAAACTTCGTCCGCCTCCGTAGTGTAATGGTCAGCACGCTCGGCTACCGTTCTGGAGGTCCCGGGTTCGATTCCCAAGGGGGGTAAAATAAATATAAGTGATTTTTTCACTGTCATATTTATTCAATACTACCCTGGACTGGTACCTGAAGCGGAGGGCTGATCATCTTTCCTTCATGTATAAATGATCAAGATAACACTGCGTTTATATGAAGCAGTGCCCTATGCACCATTGGGGTGCGGATAAGGGTTTTGTTTTATTATTATACATGTTAAAACTATTACCAAGTACCTAGAATTGTACAGTTTTATAAGGACCGTTAATCTTCACATTCATTTAAAAATGCCATAACTAGGCGAAACAATTGTCACGAAAAAGATTTTTATGTGTAACAATAAAATACAAATTATTTTTTGACATCTCATCAAAGATGAAGAAGGATATGGAAGTCTGGGCATTTACGGGGCTTACGACCGTCATAGGCTGGTTTAAGTGATCACTTTACACACGTGTAACATTCACCAATTCTACCCATTATTGACAACCACACTACTCAAATTCTTGGAAGTTCTATAGATATGAACCAATTTAGAAACCTTGTTCTTGAATCACTAGAACTTCACTAGAGACATCTATTGGTGAGATGTAAAGAAGCTTTTTTATTAAGCAGAAACTCTTATATTAGTATGTGAGATCCGAATCCTGGATTATAATTACATTTGGACACACTCAAAATGTTCTAAATAAAACACAACTTAGTTGACTCAAAAAATCATTGTTTGAATTAACATTTAATACACACATTTAAATATAGTTCAACAAATCAAACATCAAATCTATAAATAAATAAATATATTACCTATCTTATCTCGAAAATGAAATCAAAACATTTCTCATTAATAATTACCCCCGTTCATACTTGCCAACCCTCCCTGCAACCGTAACCGGTTCCTCTCAACCCCTTGCAATCAGCCGCTGCGTTGTGGGGAGGTCCTCGGTTTAGTTTCCTGGTGTCTCGGTTTATTTCCGCCCTTTGCTCCTGTCTGCGTCTTTATTCAAATGAAAATGATCTTAATTGCTTTTGTCTTGTGAAACTAAGTTGGCGGTAAGGGGTTAATCTAACCCTTGTCGTGATTGTGTCGGGCTGAAGAGGGCAATCTGTGGAAATAGATGGATTAAGTATTGTGGGTTCGTGTAATCTGTATTTTGTTATGGTGTTTTTATTGTAATAGATTCAAATAATCGTGGAAAATGCACGATTTAAAAATATTATAAAATAAAAATTCATTTCTTTGTATACATATATTGATATCAAAAGACGAACAGTGACTGCTGAAGATATTATATGTATTTATTTATCTTTTTTCCAAGCCTTGATGTAAAATGTGTATGCGAGTAAAACTTGACATGATCAAATATCGCTCACTCCTTTCAACAACGTCATATATAAAAAAAACTCGATTTTTCAGGAGATCGTTTTTAAAGTTTAAAAACATTTTAAAATGTGTTAAAAATAAATATCAAGCCACTTATTTAATTTATGTATTAATTTTAAATCAAACACAGATTTTTTGAGTATACTAAGTTGTATTTTATTAACAAAAACACAAAAAAAATATATTGTGACAATTGTTTCGCCTTATTAGGGCATTATCAAACGAATGTTTCATTCGTTTTATGTGTGTTTTATGTAATTTTTTATGTGTTTTTGTTAATAAAATACAACTTAGTAGACTCAAAAAATCTGTGTTTGATTTAAAATTATTACATAAATTAAAATGGAGTTCTACAAATTAAACGCCAAATAAATAAATACCACTTATTTAACTTTCTACTGTGCAACAGATCTTTCTAGGTAAAACCTGATTGTTTTTTCTCCATTCGAAAAATACTTGGTTTATTTTTTTAAAAATGTAAAAAAATATTAAGCAATACCTTTTCTTCAAAATGCAAAAACAACACTTTCTTCCCTGTAGCAGGTAAATATTCAGTTAAAAATATGCCGCTCTTGCTGGGATATAGTACACATTTTGGGCATTCCGAAATATGCACAACTTAAAATTGACGATTTTTGATATATGACGTTGTTGAAAGGAATGAGCGATATATCAAATACTTGAAAGTGGTCAGGTCAGGATAAGGAAAAATCGGCGTGTATGTATGAGGAGATGCATGAATATGGATGAGGCGAAGAAATTAGCAAAGACAAATAAATAATCGGTAAAATTGTGAATAATCTACAACGGAGTCAATACAACGTCACAGCAAAGCTGTACACTGTACATACATAGAAAATTGAATACTACAATTATTGACATGAATTATTCTAGTGATCTAATTTAATAGTAAATTTTATCATATTCTTCAGAGTCTCAGTGAATCCAATTTTCGCAGACATTTTCATTACGGTCAAACGGGGGGCGTCATTTCCGATTCGGCAATCATCGGCAAACGCCGGAATGTATCGGGAATTCGGGATTTCGCAGGGGTGTACGAGGGCACCATTATTTGCCTATCTCCAAATATTCAAAGGCGTCTGATTGAAAAAAAGACAAGGAGGGGTGGCGTGGAGAGACGAAAGGGTGGAATAATAAGAAAATACACCCTCTCCCACTCATGCATGCCGGGTGGAGAAGCGTGTGTGAGAATTGGGAATGATGGTCGTTATTCAAAAACGAGCATACGATGGAATAAACACATTATTGATTTTTGACATCGAAATGCTAAATTTAAACTAAAAAGTATTAAAAGACTCTCTTTATCATTAATTGTTCACTTTGTGTAATACCACTTTTATGAATACTTGTACGTTATCACAAAGTTATCAATGCTTTTAATATACAAAATATGAGAAGTATTATTTATTCATTCGGCATTAACTTTGTGGAATGGCATGTTATTATTAAAAAATTAATTATCTGGTCAAATTATACGCTTGAATAATAAAAATTAAAATGACATTTTCTGGCGTTTCTCATGTGTGTGATTATAATCCAGGATTCAGATCTTACATAAAATACTAATAAAAGAGTTTCTGCTCAATAAAAAGCTTCTTTTCGTCTCACCAAAAGATGTCGCTAGTGAAGTTCTAGTGATGCAAGAATAATGTTTCAAAATTGGTTCATATATAAAGAACTTCGAAAAATTTGTAAGTGTGGTTGTCAATAATGGGTAGAATTGGTGAATGTTACACGTGTGTAAAGTGATCACTAAAACCAGCCTATGACAGTTGTCAGTCCCGTAAAAGCCCAGACTTCCATATTCTTCTTCATCTTTGATATGATATAAAAAAAATAAACACTTGTATAATACATATTACATAATAAAAAATATTATTTATTGATTCGGCATTGACTAATTTGACTATGAAATACTTATACTCAGCATGCAACAAGGAATCAAAAAATAAATGTTGTTAAAAAACTCTGTATACTGGATTAATAACTAAACAAATTTCTAAACTATTACCCTCTTATATCTAACCCACGTAAACGAATAACAATTTAGGTAAAATTCTTGGAAACTCAAAATCAAAATTAGATAGAAATAAAGTATATTGACCAAACTGCGAGAAATCTGGACTTGATAAGAAAAGTGGACTTATTAGTAATTATTTTTCAGAATTCGCTAATCACATAATAGAAATTAACCACTCATTTGAATCACATAAACTTAAATTATTGCACTCAGTTAAAACAAAGGTCAAGTCATAAACAGTTTAGAAAATTTAGAAATATAAAAAAAAATCTGATAAAACGTTGATTAATACTTTACTTTTTCAAAATACGCCACCATTACTATCTATATTTCCTTTTGCAAAAAGTCCCGTTCATTAATCTTCCCCCTTCTATTTATTATCCTACCAGCCTCTATGTATACCAGCATACTATTTTGCTTTACTTTCTCATTAGTTTTACTTTTCAACTGTAGCAAACATTTATAGTTTTCAAAACTAGTCGTGTATACTGAAATAAACTGTGGAATTGTTTAATAGGTTTTTTTTAACGTAACTATTTTTTTGTTAATGTAATGTTATGTTTATTATTGTTAATATAACTATTGTTTATTATATATTTTTTTATATGTAAGCTGTACAATTCCCGAATAAATAAAATAAATAAATAAATAAATAAAACTCATTAAGTGGTTTTATATAAGTATTTCATTAAAAAAACTCTCGATACAAAGATTTAAGGCAGTGATACTAACTCTATCGATATTGTTATTGCCCATTAGAGTAGAAACACTTAAGAACCCCTTATCTGATTCTACTTCCTTTGGCTTCCTCGTTTTCATGAATTTTCAGTTTCATTTATATGTTACGTTGTAATTATTAGTTGATACAAACTATAATTAACTGAATTTTTGGTTTGTTCAACTGTTTTCTGTCCTCCAATATCAAACATTTCTTTTATGTTCAAAATTTGACCATTATTACTAGCGTATTTTCGGTCAGTTGGAAGATATTTCTACTCAATGTACTCTAATAAGCACTTTTTCCCAATATTAAAGAAAAAACTTTTATTGATGTTCACGGTGTTCTTCATGCAAGGGATAAATGACCGATTTTCATATTTAATTTTTACATATATACACATACACGTACACACTGATCTATTTTTATGAGCTTCTTAAATAATTCATCGCATTATTTTTCCGGATTTGTATGTTTTAATTGTTTTTTTTTTATCAATTTATATAATAAAAAAAAGTAATTAAATTTCGTGTTTATTTCTACAATTTATTATCATTGAATATTACTTTTTTTTTACTTTAACACTCCTTCCTTTGGACGGAATTTATTTTATTATCACTAAAAAGTACTCTACGCTCCTGAAATTCATTTAAATTTGACAGAAGAAGGCAATAATCTGAATATTGAGCGCCAGAGTACCTATTATTATGCTTTGCCTCTACGAAGCAATTCCAATTTCGATTTAAAAGTGGATTCAACAGTCTAGTGCTTAGGATGTGCTATTATGTCGGGCAGGGAGAGAAATTCAGTACGGGGCGATAGGCAAAGGTAACATCCCCATCGTCTGAACGGTTTTTGAGCACGTGATAACCCCCTTCTTTATGACGTCATCATCGGTCCTAGAATGGCGGAAAAATCTAGTTCGCCTGATGTATACTCTTTGACACATTGTGGCATTCTATCCACGTCTTCTACTTTATCCACGTTTTCTTGGAATGTATCCACGATATATCAAGATCCATACTTTTTTGTTGGTATCTATCTATCACTCGACAATTTCATATTTTATTTTTTTTATAGAGAAAAAAATTATTTTTGGAGATTTATTAATAATCAATATGAAAGTTATTAAACAATAATAATAATAATTATATGGGTGCATATTTTTTAATTAGGAAATGAAACAGTCGCTTCAAAGATTTTTTATCAAATTAGTAAAAACTAATTTCATAAAAAAATCTTGCATACACATAAATTAAACAACGGATTTACAAAATAAATTATTCACTCCTTTCTCAATATAGTTTCAAGAGGTAAAAATCATTATTTGGTTTCTATATTACTTTGTTTCTTCACAAAATCAATATAAAATAAAAAGGTTCTTTAATAGTAATAGAAATTTATATGTTAAATTGACTCATTGAACATAATTCGAAAAAATAGGTAAAATAACTTATGTACATTTTTATCAAGAGTTTGGAAATTCGGAGGGGGGGGGGTTTGAAAAACGGTTTTGTATTTCAATTTATTAATATTTGAAGTTAAGTTAAGGAGATTTCATTTGTTACTGCAAACCAATCCACAAAATTGAGACCACAGAAGACAAGTTTGACACACAATAAAATCATTTCTTTTAAAAAACTCATTAATGTAAACAATGATTAAACTTTAAAGAGTTGTAAGAATCAACGTATCATTTTTTTTAGATGGGAGTGGCATTTAATATTCACTTCACTTATTATTTAAAATGTTTATATATTTATGAATTAATTTTTAAATCAAACACAGATTTTTTTTCGAGTTTATTAAGTTGTATTTTGTTAACAAAAATACATAAAAAATTAATATTGTGACAATTGTTTGGCCTAGCTATGGCATTTTCAAACATTCGTTTGCCTTAAATGACTTAACTAGGCGAAACAATTGTCACAATATTATTTTTTATGTGTTTTTGTTAATAAAATACAACTTAATAGACTAAAAAAAATCTGTGTTTGTTTTAAAAATTAATACATAAATTAAAATGTAGTTCTACAAATTAAACGCCAAATTAATAAATAAATGTTTTTTATTAAGTGTATTTTTCTTTCTTGTAACTAAAAATGTTTTATTCTATGTATCAACTTATTATCACTAGACCAAGCAAGCAACATACGAACGAAATTTATATACCCTGTACTTTAGATGCTGTGTACGCAAAACCCAGTAGGGTTGGTTTAATATTCATAACTCATAATGCATTACTTACAAATGAACGCTTGCCAAAATGATTTAAATGCTAATTTGATAATTACACAACTGCGAACAATGGGTACTGCGTACTTACCAGTATGTCTGACAATAATGGGATTTGTAATTTACCATTCAGGGCTGTGAGAGAATCGACCACATGTTTTTATTATTGGTATATTGCATATCGCTTACTCCTTTCAAGAACGTCATAAATCAAAAAAACTTGATTTTTCAGGAGAACGTTGAATGGGAAGTTAAAAAATATCATACAATGTTTTAAAAATAAATATCAAGCCACTCATTGAAATTTATAGTGTGCAACAGATTTTTTAAATAAAGCCTGGATGTTTTTTCTCCATTTAAAAAATATTAAGTTTATTTAAAAAAATAATTAAACGAAACCTTTTCTTCAGAATGTAAAAACAACACTTTCTGCCCTGTAGTGGGTAAATATTAAGTTAAAAATAAGCCGATTTTGCTGGGATATAGTACATTTTCTGGGCATTTCGAAAACATGCACAACTGAAAATTAATTAATAAAAAGCTTCTTTTCATCTCACCAAAGATGTCTCTAGTGAAGTTCTAGTGATTCAAGAAGAATGCTTCAAAATTAGTACATATGTATAGACCTTCCAAGAATTTTAGTAGTGTGGTTGTCAATAATAGGTAGAACTGGTGAATGCTATACGAAAGTAAAGTAATCACTTAAACCAGCCCTGTAAATGCTCAGACTTCCATATTCTTCTTCATCTTTGATGAAATGTCAAAAAATAACATTAATATACTCCCAACAAGTGGTCCTTTAAAAGTGTTTCATTTTTATTTATTTATTCTTCATTTATAATAATACACCCCTGGATATCATAATAAATACTCAACCGATACACCAGGGAGGCAGATATGGTTGGTCTGTGATGCTGTAACGTGAGCAGCACTCATTTGCATACATAGTGATTAATGCCAGGGTAGTATTTGAGCTGGATTTGTGATAGCAAGGTGATTATTCTTGTCACTGATGTTATCAGCCCAATGAAATGCAGCTGCTGTACCCTGTCCACCATATTGAACGGATATCATTTTTTGTATGAAAAAAGTGATTTTTATAATACCTTATCGTAAAAAATACTTTGTCTGACAATATTGGATTTGTATTGACAATATTTTGAGTGTCCTATTTTTTAATTTAAAAAATTAGACTTTTGCGAATAAAAATTGATTTAGCAGTCACTTTGTGGTAAAATCTATCCATTTTTAATTGATGTTTTACTTTGTAAATACCGCTATTTCTTAAAATCTACTGTGACACGTGTTTCGATGCATTCCGCATCATTTTCAAACACCGTTCACATCGGTGTTTGAAAATGATGCGGAATGCATCAAAACACGTGTCACAGTAGATTTTAAGAAATCGTGGTATTTACTCAGTAAAATATTAATTGAAAATAAAATTTATAAACCTATTAAAAATATTGTGCATAAAAATACTGGTGAAAAAACAGTTCAATAATAAATTAATAATTATTATTTATATATATATATATATATATATATATATATATATATATATATATATATATATATATATATATATATATATATATATATATATATATATATATATATATATATATATATATATATATATATATATATATATATATATATATATATATATATATATATATATATATATATATATACTTATATTTTATAAAAGTTCCTTTTAATATAAAAAAAACTAACTAATTTAATGAATATAGATGTCGCTGACTATGTAACACACACGCTGTGGATCTTTGTTGTACCATTGAAGCATAAATGTTTTATGTATTTATTTATTTCTTTATATCTCAACCTTCTTTTCATTTGAATCAAAAATAAAACTTTAGAAATTTAAGTGATGTGGTTATCAATCATGGGTAGAATGGTGAATGTTTAACCAGACAATGACAGGTCGTACGCCTTGTAAATAACTAGATTTTTATAATATTCCTCACCAATATTTTTTACTTATATTCTCCAAAATACTTATGAATTATTGATTTGTTTAGATATATGAGAATAAAAGTAATATATTATACCCATATATTACGCCTTGAATAGCCAGAAACTCGAAGAACTCATATATTAACAATGTCAAACATACATATTTTCTTAGGTAGTATAAATCAGATCCTCCTCTGTTTCCTTTTTCCTAAATGTCAGTAATATCTTTCACCTACGCTCCTTCACTAACGTCATCTGTATTCCATAAAATAAAATAAAATATATTCCATAAAAAGTTCCAAGGATCAGGAGCACAGAACTGATAGCAGATACATTCACATCATTTACCAATAAGTTTACGCGGGAAGTTGTAATTATTTTTTACATATCATTAATTGAAATAAATGTATCCTGAAAATTTCATGAATTATTTACTACCCTGGAAAGAGCTGAAGTTACGAATATAAGCTGAAATATGATGGTTTTAGTTAATAACTTAATATGCAGAACGTGGAAGGCAATTATTCACCAGACAACCACTGGCCTGAGTCCAATCAGACTATAGCCACAAGAGTTAATTGCGCCTTCTGTACTACACTATTAAGCCATTGAAAATCTAATTCGGGCGCCTCGTAATAAAACTACATATAATTTGAAAAAAATATAATATGAATTAACGTAACTATTATCCTTTTTACAACATTTTGAGTATGTCCGAAATGTTGTAAATAAATTAACTGGTCAATTTATAAGCTAAAATAAGTTGAAAATCATGTTGTAAAGCGTTTCTCAAGTATGTGAATGTGATCCATTTTTTTAAATTACCTAACGTCCAAGTGACTCTGAAATCTAGCTACGGCTTATGCAACACCGTTTATCATGTCCCTACTCAGGCTTCAACTTTATAAGTTTCATAGCCTATGCCTACTTGTGAGTGGATTTACTCTTTATGTTTAAAGTTAGTATAATTTCGTGAGTGAAAATTCTAGGCAAAAACACTCGCTGAATGTAATCCAGGATTCGGAACTCACATATAAATGAAAAGAATCTCTGCTTAATAAACGTTTTCCTTATCCAACCATATATGGGTATTGTGAACTCGCACATACTGTGTTTCAAGTTTGATCAATGTATCTAGAAGCTTCAAAAAATTGGGTAGCGTGGTTGTCAATCGTGGGTAGAATTGCTGAATGTTACATGTCCGTAAAGTGATCACTTAACCAAACCTATGACAGCCGTAAGCACAGCAAATACCCAAACTTGCATATTCTTCTTCATCTATATTGAGATATCAAAAACATAAACATAACATCTATAATACATTGAGATTTTAACGAAAAAAATAATTAAAATAATTTTTAATTGTTAATTAACGTATTCTCTGCGCCATTGTCTACTCAATATTCACCTAGAGCCATCTTTCGGCCCAGACGGAGATATGATCCCCGGCAGTTCCACGTGTAATGTACGCGTATGTAGATACTAAGAGCGAATTCAAATTTATAATAGGCTTGCTTGATTACTCAAAGAGATAATTCCCAACTCCCGCTGTTCGCCGTTTCACGAGTCATTATCATTTGAGAGGAGTTATACTTGAAATTGTGTTTGCAGAATTAACATAAATGTACAAAATTCGAAATATCATACCAGATGTCTTAATGACTACAGATTAAATAGGATATATTCATTATTTTGCTGGTTCATAGGGTTCTAAAACCCGTTGGTATAGTGCATTGTATATTATATATCTTGGTATAGTGCAGTGGTCGTCCTGGGCCTTTTTGTGACCTGTGCTGCTAATGACTAAAGATTAAATTAAATATATTCATAGAGTTCTAAAACCCGTTGGTATAGTGCATTGTATATCTTGATATAGTGCAATAGTTGTCCTGGGCCTGTTTTGCACATATGCCGCTAATGACCTGTAGATTAAATTGGATATATTCATTATTTTGCTGGTTCATAGGGTTCTAAAACCCGTTGGTATAGTGCATTGTATATTATATATCTTGGTATAGTGCAGTGGTCGTCCTGGGCCTCTTTGTGATCTGTGCTGTTAATGACTATAGATTAAATTGGATAGATTCATTATTTTGCTGGTTCATAGGGTTCTAAAACCCGTTGGTATAGTGCATTGTATATTATACGAGTATATCTTAGTATAGTGCAGTGGTCGTCCTGGGCCTCTTTGTGACCTGTGCTGCTAATGACTATAGATTAAATTGGATATATTCATTATTTTGCTGGTTCATAGGGTTCTAAAACCCGTTGGTATAGTGCATTGTATATTATATATCTTGGTATAGTGCAGTTGTCGTCCTGGGCCTCTTTGGCACCTGTGCTGTTAAAGAAATATTAGTGAAAAAGACATGTGAAGTTTTTTTACAGCAAAAGCAATCCTTGCAAAGCTTTGAAAGACCAGGAGAAAGAGAACATGATGATTTTTAGCACCTGGAATATTATTTAATACAATCATGAGAACATCAAAAACTGTTTTTTTCTTCATTTTTTGGTTCTACTCTACGTGTTCATTCCAAAAATATTTTTCAAGTACGAACCTTATCAAAAGTAGTATGAGATATCGTATTTTCATTAATTGATTTGGCAGTCACTTAGCTGTAATATCTATCCATTTTTAATTCAAGTTTTACTTGGTAGAGGCCACTATTTGTTCAAATCACTATTGATCATCTTGCCTTCGTATAATTCCGATCAACTTAACATCGCATCGATTCGATGCAAAGTCATATGCATTGGGTGCGGATATGGGTCAGTCAGTAATATATAAAAACAGAAAAATAAACTGTTAAAAAATATATAGTTAGGTGATAATACTTGCATTTTATTTATTTTAATTTTTTGATGTTATTTTCCCAATCTGAATTGAATGGAATCCAGTTAATTGAAATTCAATTTAAATAACTGGTGCACAAGGAACTGTGTGAAACTAGTTTTACGTTTTATTTATCGTTAATACTATATGATATCTATGGGAATTTTATTTATTTCAATGCATATTGGCATTTTTCTATTGTAATAATGAATTTCAAATAAATATTTAAAACATTTATTTTGTAAATTATTAACTATCTACTGGTATATTTTAAATGTAAATGCCCATAATAATTTATTGAGTTGTATGTATTTATTGAGTAATACAATAATAAAATATCTAATAGTATTGGCTATCCTTGAGGTCGCAGTAATATAATAGTTTTTAGTTTTCCTACTGACCGCTAGGTGGCCGATTTAGTTCCGAACTACTACTCGGATTCTAGAAACATACTCAACATATTGTTTTCATATTCTTAATATTTTTAAGTGGAATTTTTTAAAATACCTAACATGATTCTTGTTATTATATTTTAAAATTATTATATCTTAAATTTTAAAGTGGGTTTTATTTAATTTTACCTATTTTTTTTTTAGTAATCATCCGAAAGGGAAACAAATATTTTAAACTAATATACTACAATTATAGGATTTTCAAATTTTAAAACCTCAAATTTTACATCAGAAATAACAATCGTGACATCAAAATTTCAAATAAAAATAAAATAAAATAAAATACTGTATGAATATTTAAAAGCAAATAAATTCTCATTTTGCTGGAATACAGATGATGAAAGTGAAGGATTTCAAGTTAAATTACATTAACTGCTATATGGGAAAGGAAATGGTGGAGGAATATTAGGTAGGAAAAGAAGAATAGTAGCAGCGAGTCTTGAACTCTTCAAACTTGTGTAAACGTCGCTTAAAGATATGTTGAATGTAAAATTTCTTCTTTTTCCAACCCTTATCAGCACCCAATGAAACTGAATCGTATTGAAGCAGTGTTATCTTAATCGTTACTTACATGCAGGCAAGGTAATCACTCCTGCGGTTCAGGGACCAGTCCAGGGTAATATTTAATAAATATTACAGTGTAAAATCTGTACCCAATATTTATTTTCACCTCTCCCACCGGGAATCGAACCCGGGACCTCCAGCACGGTAGCAAAACACGTTTACCATCACACCATGGATGTGGACTTATTATCGGAATCTATAAAATATTTTCCAATAATATTTCAAATATATGTTTAAAGGATCGTTTTACCTTATCATACATTCGCAAAACTTATTGATTTTTTTAACTTAAGAATTAAAAAAAAATCATACCTTGTTACTGAGGCTCTATATTTTATATTATGTTTGGGCTTTTATTATTATTCACGTCATAGTAGGTCCGGATTACATTAAAAAAATGATGTGATCATTTCGACACGTCGTGCATACTAAGCAGGAAACGTACTCTTATAATTCATAGATAAATATACTATTATGTAATGTGATTTCATTGTTCTCAGAGTGTACTTATCTACATCAAAGTAAACGAAACCATTTCTTTTTCTTAGAAGATCTTTTAATTGCGTACCTCCATTTAGAAAACTTTTGACAAAATAACACCTTATTTTTTTCTCGTACTAACCTATCTATATTGTTCTTATTTATGTTCTTATCTTGTATGAATTTCGTATTTATTTGGTATTAACTTTGTGAAAAAAACATGATTTGAATGTAAAAATTAAATACTTATATAGGACCACTTATAAGATTTTTGTTAATTTTCTTATAAGAGCACAAGCTTTTGAAATGTTTAATGTTTTTCTTTCAATAACATAAGCATTATTTGAACCGCAACTCGAAACTGTGCTTATATTAATAAATTGGAAAATAATCTGCATTAAGTTATTTATTTAATTTTATATTTAAATCATTATGTTATTCAACAAATTCAAAGAGACTTGCTCTATAAAAAATGATTTTGAGGAAATATTTAAGAATTTAATTTATATTTGAAGCACTAACTTTGTGATTTTCCATTTTGTAATTAAAACGTGACTTTGTTTTAAAATCACTATAAATATTTTAGTATAAATTAATTATAACGTCTACCGGTTTCGAAGCTAACCGCTTCTTTATCAAGACTGAGTAAATTAATCAGTCTTGATAAAGAAGCGGTTAGCTTCGAAACCGGTAGACATTGTAATTTAGTTATAATAAAATATTTATAGTGATTTTAAAACAAAGTCAAATTTTAATTATAAATATTTTAGATAATTCGAATATATGAATCCATTGCGCATTGTATCACTGGAACACATCTAACAAAACATTACATATACCTATTTTGTTCAAGAGAACTTTTATAATTATGCAATGAAGTTGCTGAGTATGCTGAACCTGCTTCACTATCCATAAAGTCATTAAAAGAGAAACTAAGTATAAAAGAGCTATTCTTAAATGGATACTGAAACTGGGTAGATCTCAAACAGATCGTATCTTTTGACCATGTCGTATTAGGTTGCATTTCAAAAATAATTTTCTTTCATGTAGTTTATTAAAAAAAAAGTATTGTAAAATGTACCCTCGTCAAAGCAAAACTCAATGAGGGTACATTATTGCAATTTGTATTTATGTGAATGATGAAATATAAATAAATAATATGTGTATTTATATAAATTAAAGACAATTTTTTTTGACATCTCATCAAAGATGAAGAAAAATATGGAAGTCTGGGCAATTACGGAGCTGACGACCGTCATAGGCTGGTTTAAGTGATCACTTTACACGCGTGTAACATTCACCAATTCTACCCATTATTGACAACCACACTACTCAAATTCTTGGAAGTTCTATATATATGAACCAATTTAGAAACCTTTCACTCAAAATGTTGTATGTAAAAAAAATCTTTTGAAAGTAAGGTATCATAGAAAATTTAATACTACAATAATTGACATGAGTTATTGTAGTGATCTAATTTCATTTTATTTTTTGACATCTCACAAAAGATGAAGAAGAATATGGAAGTCTGGACATTTGCGGGACTGACGACCGTCATAGGCTGGTTTCAGTGATCACCTTACACACGTGTAACATTCACCAATTCTACCCATTATTTACAACCACACCACTCAAATTCTTTGAAGATCTAGATATATGAACCAATTTTGAAACATTGTTCTTGAATCACTAGAACTTCACTAGAGACATCTATGGTGAGATGAAAATAAGTTTTTTATTAAGCAGAAACCCTTTTATTATTATTTTTGAGCAGAAACTCTTATATTAGTATGTGAGCTCCGAATCCTGGATTTTAATCACACACACGAGAAACGCCAGACTATAACATTATCATTTTATTAATTTAGCTTATAATTTGACCATATAATTGATTTACAACATTTTGAGTGTGGAAGTTCTATATATATATGAACTAATTTTAAAACATTGTTGTAAAAAAGATCTTTCTCCTTCTGTTTGTGTCATGTCAAATCTCCCTGACGTCGACTATTACTTGAGAGTAATTGTCCTTTTCTTGGGCAGCTCTAAACATCGTCTCGATGGTCATGATCCCCTTCCAATCTCAAATATTCCGGAGCCAGGAGATCTAAATAGATATTTAAGAAAATTAAACAAAATTGTGCCTGCGTAAAAAATGTCGGTTGCAGAGTGTTAATAATAGAGGACAGTTAGAATAATGCCACACAACCGCCGTAAAAAAAGCTGACTTCATAAAACAGATAAAAATGTCACCGCGCGGACTACCTTTTTGGAATCGTACCCATCCCTATTAAGACAAGGGTGGTGACACCTTCGTGTCAAATACGTATTTTTTTTTCACTTCTAAATGTGAAAAAAAAATTGTTTTAAAACTTCGTATAATGTATTATAAAAAAATAATAAAAAAGTGTTTTCCTTAGTTAATATTATATTTGTTTTAAAATATTTACTACATTCAAAAAAATCATGTTTAAATTAATATATATTA
Organism: Brachycentrus maculatus; assembly: GCF_059751285.1. Lineage (NCBI taxonomy): Eukaryota > Metazoa > Arthropoda > Insecta > Trichoptera > Brachycentridae > Brachycentrus > Brachycentrus maculatus. The sequence continues at coordinate 1,134,227 of NW_028280971.1, forward strand.
TTTAAAATATAACCAATAATAAATATTTTCCATAACTGATATTTGTAAATAATATGTATGGTTTACAACATTTTGAGTGTGTCCAAATACTTGTTCATAAAATCTGGATTATAATCCAGATTTTGTGAACAAGTATTTGGACACACTCAAAATGTTGTAAATAAATTATCTGGTCAAATTATAAGCTTAATAATAAAAATGAAAATGGTATTTTCTGGCGTTTCTCATGTGTGTGATTATAATCCAGGATTCGGATCTCACATACTAATATAAGAGTTTCTGCTTAGTAAAAAGCTTCTTTACATCTCACCAATAGATGTCTCTAGTGAAGTTTTAGTGATTCATGAACAAGGTTTCTAAATTGGTTCATATATATAGAACTTCCAAGAATTTGAGTAGTGTGGTTGTCAATAATGGGTAGAATTGGTGAATGTTACACGTGTGTAAAGTGATCACTTAAACCAGCCTATGACGGTCGTAAGCCCCGTAAATGCCCAGACTTCCATGTTCTTCTTCATCTTTGATGAAATGTCAAAAAATAATATGAATATTATATTTGTTTTAAAATATTTACTACATTAAAAAATATCATGTTTAAAATAATATATATTATATAAAATATAACCAATAATAAATATTTTCAATAACTAATATTTGTTAAATAATATGTATGGTATTCATAAATATATATTTTTAAATAATTATAAGTACTTGTTTTTTCACTTAAAAGTGAAAATAAGAATAAAAATATTCTTTTACACTAACACTGGTTTTACAGTATAATTAACGATCAACTTAATATGACATAAATTTGATAAACCTGTCTGCTGCTAAGGACAAGGATTTGTACTCATCAAAAATATGTACACGTTTTTTAAATATATTTTGAGATATCGGTATGAATATTTATTTTATTTTATAATATTTCCAAGCTCAAACATCAAATTACAAAATAAGAGAATAAATAAACAAGAGTATTTATTACAAATGACTTTTCTCACTCCACGTCCCTGGCGGCTCGGGTATGCAAAGTGAACTTTATGAACAGAATCAAGCCAAGAGCTCCACACCGCGTATATTACGTTGAAATATTAAAATCTCGAATTTGTACGTGAATGAAACAAAGGCGGCGCGTGACGTACTGCGCTATCGGGGGATCTTTATAGCATCAACTCATACTTAATTTTTCTTGGAAAACCTTACGAGTGGCGCAGAGAGCTTTTGCTTCAAATACTGATAGAAATAAAAATATAATTAGAAGAGTTTTCTTCAAAATAAAATTTTGTATTTACTACTCATTTTTCTCTAACAGCTAGATATATATCGACGGCCCCTACGTAAAGTACTCTACCTGCAAATATGTTACTTTACAGGAGAAAGCTTAGAAGATTTTTTTCAACGTATTTTTATTAATTAATGTTTTTTTCTGAAATTCGAAACTAGTATTATACATTCAAATACACGTTAAAATAATGTATTAAATCGTTTTGAAAATTTACGCTTTGTCAAAATTAGTATTTTAGTAGTACAGATTTTATGTACATCAAGTACATTATGTACTTATTTTTAAATCGCATCTATCTAAGTATCTTGCAAGTAACATTACAATAGCTGTTTAAAATCAGAGGGCAGATAGTATTTATGAGAGTTAGTAGGTACCTACTCTAATTGTCTCCAATAAGATGAAGTTCAGATAAAGCTTTCTTAAAAAAAAACGTCTGAACGTAATTCTACGTGTCTGTTTTGTTGTTATATTGTTCCATTTTGAATTTTAATGACATCGTTAAACAGACGGAGCGAGACAGCTAGATGATTAATATCTCGTCTCTGTCACGTGTAGCTGGGTGCATGGCAACACGTGTAAGAAATCAATTATAAGTTTAAATAAATAAGTACTTTAGTTTTTTTAGATTCGAAAAACATTGAAAATATGCACTAGAAAGTAAAATCTCTGTTTTCAATATCTCGACGTAGATACATGACAATATGCAGGTCTGGGTATTTACGGGGCGTATGGCCTGTCATAGGCTGGTTATGTGATCACTTTACATACGTTTAACATTCACAATTTTATCTTTGATTGACAATCACACCGCTCATTTTTTTGGAACTCCTACATGTATCAATCTCATGACGATATGTGTGTTAGATCACTGGAGTCATCTATGGTTGGTTGTTGGTAAGTTAAAAAAAATCTGCTTCCATATAGGTCAAGCGCTCTGAAACGGATAAATGACGAATTGAAGTTCACTATTTACTATTAATTAGGAATGTAAGAGATTTTTGTTTATTTGTATCTTTCAAACATTCTTCGCCTCTTCCACGTTCATGCATTTCCTCATAATAACTCTTAAGTGGAGCAAGTCCGGAAATTTTGAACAAAAATATATAGTTTTATTTATTGATACGGCATTAACTTTGTGGAACTTAATTTTATTAATTAATTTTAATTTTATTATCATGATTATTTTATTAAATTAAACACTTGAATATACCACTTTAATGAGTTTTATTTTAAAAATATATTTTTGTTCGTTAGTTTTAATTCCTAACAGAAGATGAAAACATCTGTCGTTTTCGAAACTAGTCGTAAATAAAAATAAAACTCATGAAAGTGGTATATTCAAGTGTTTAATTTTAATAAAAAAAATAAATAGTCATTCTTTTTCTTATTTTTCTACAGACATTTTATTTATAAAACTTAAATGGTTATAAATTTACAAATAAATGTCTTAAAAAAGTGATATAATTAAAAATTCGCTTTAAAATTTTACATGATGAATGATGTGAGTGTTTTTTTTCCAATAATATTTAAAATAGTAAATCGTCATTTTAGCTCTGAGATCACATATATTTTAACTCGATATTTATATCGTGATGTGTCCTTATTTTCATATAATTTGTCTTTGACTTCAGGTTTGATCTCTCCCTTTTCCCCTTTTCCTCCCTCCCGTCCCTCTTCCAGGTATTTTCACAAATTTATAAATGTGAAAATTTGTAACTAGAGTACTTATTTTGTAAGACTCATTTATACGAATGACTTGATAATAGTGGAAATAACGAATAAAAAAAAATATATAAAAATGTTTTCAAATTGATATCCATCTGGCATCGCTAAAACAATCGCTGAAAAAAAAAGAAAATGGCATCTAGAAAACACAATATCGCTCACTCCTTTCAAGAACGTCATAAATCAAAATTCGTAATTTTTCAGTTGTGCGTGTTTTTGGAATGCCCAGAAAATGTACTATATCCCAGCAAAAGAGGCATATTTTTAACTTAATATTTACCCGCCACAGGGTAGAAAATGTCGTTTTTGCATTTTTGCATATTTTTCAAATGTAGAAAATACCTTCAGGTTTTGCCAAAAAAGATCTGTTGCACAGATAAAAGTTCAATAAGTGGCTTGATATTTATTTTTAATACATTGTGTTATATTTTTTAACTTTAAAAAACGTTCTCCTGAAAAATCAAGTTTTTTAATTTGTGACGTTCTTGAAAGGAGTGAGCGATATGTGATAAGGTGAAGAAAGATGGCGGCGTTATCACGGTTGTGCATAATTAAACTTTTAACGGCTTACGAACGGCGCTATAAAGTATACCATCAACCACTGTGCTACTATGGCGTCCTATGCTCACTTACGCTGTATGTTGGTTCACACCGCGGCTCGGCACGTTTCTATCCCCTCCCCTTTTCATACAGTTCTTATTTTAATCTTTTCTATATTAGCATAATATCGTGCCTTGTATATCGGTGTACTTACGGTGTTAAGAACATAAACAGACTATTAACCCTTTGGCACACACACTTACTAAATAAAGCTAAAAATATTTAAATTCAAACACTATATATAATACTTACTAAAACGACTGCGATGTAGTATCAGAATATAACTAGAAAACTCAGGCTTCACAATTTGACGATGTACTTCAATAAAATATTGAAGATTACTTTACATTAATACAATGCAGTCTTGTCCAAAATTAGACCTTTAAATTCAAAATACATTCATAAAAAAGCAATTAACCATTTCATTATCGATATTATTGAGGGAATTCCCAAATATACAAATTCAGTACGCGAAAAGCAACATGTATTGTCCACGCACAATTTTTTTTATGAAATATGAGTAGGAATAATTTTTTTTTGAACAAATATTGAAAAATTATCATCTTTTTATGTCCATACGTTTCAAAAACTTTTTCGTTTTCAAAGCCATATATTGATTTCGAAGAAAAAGTAATTTTTTATACAAAAATAATGTTTTAAGCAATAAATATTACATTCATTAATAGATTTGGCAGTAGTTTAGTCGTAAAATTATTCATTTTTAACTTAAGTTTTACTTACAACATTTTGAATGTGTGTTTTCATCTCATCAATAGATGTCTCTAGTGAAGTTCTAGTGATTCAAGAATAATGTTTCAAAATTGGTTCATATGTATAGAACTTCCAAGAATTTGAGTAGAGTGGTTGACAATAATGGGTAGAATTGGTGAATGTTACACGTGTGTAAAGTGATTACTTAAACCAGCCTATGACAGTCGTCAGCCTCGTAAATGCCCAGACTTCCCTATTCTTCTTCATCTTTGATGAGATGTCAAAAAATAATATGAGTTTTGCTTAGTAAATACTACTAAGTAAATGGTTGTAAAAACACCTTAGTAATAGAACGCCACACCACTTTGTCTTTGCAAACGTTCCTCGCCTCTTTCACATTGATGCTTCACATTCATTCGACTCCTAACCTGACCACTTTCAAGTATTTGACATACCAAATCATTCCAAGTTTTTCTCGGTCTTTCTCTGCTCCTTGTTTCAACTCATTTGCTTCATAAATCTAATATAATCAATATGGCATTCAAAACGCAATTTAACCTTCGATAAATATCACCGGTATTTCTTGAGGAATGTAATGTTTGCCTGATGGGGTTAAAAACACGTATGAATATAATGTTCTACAAGAAAATTAATGGGCAAGCTTATGTTGGTCCTAGTGTAGGAAGTACCTGTATGTAACATCGTGGTATACTGTTCACAGGTATCTTCGTGGTATTTTCATTTGATTTAAGTTGGCATTAATACGTATTTGTGTAATATTTGCTTTGACAGTTCGGCATTAAACAGTTTTATTTAATTTATTAACTTAATATCTTGCACATAATAAATGTACAAAAAGATTTATACGAGTACATTGGTGGGCTATACAAGTTAATGAATAAATTGAGGTATATTTTGTATATTAAAAGCATTGTCAACTTTGTGGTATTTTTTTTTATTCATTTAATATATTTACATTTTTATTTATAACATAATACATTTGAATCATTTATACATATGGAGAACTTTTATATTTCGATTCGCTGTGCCTCTCCATAAAAGAGACTGTGCTCTTGTGCTTGGAGAGGGACTTACACTCGTGGTTAAATGTTATATGGTAAAAGGTAGTTTTTTTGTATATTTTTTCAAGATTTAAATGTATAGAGCTTTAATTTTTTTCTTTTAAGTATTTTTATATCATCTATTTTTTTAATTTCTTTAGGGAGTTTATTGAAATGTTTGATTGCCAAATATTTGAAGTTCTGCTGAAATTGCTTGGTGTTGCATTTTGGAGTAGAAAAATCGTTTGAGAATCTCGATGATAATTTTTTTGTTAAATTTAAATAGTTGTCGCCCTTTAGTATTTGAAAGATTGCGGTTTTTTTTTTATAAATGGATTCTATATTTGGGACTTGAAATTTTTTAAATAATAATTTTGTTGCATATGTTTTTTTTTCAAAATAACTTTAATTATGGTTTTCTGTGCTATTTTCACTGAGTTCAGTATGTTGTCGTATAAGCCTCCCCATGCAATAATGCCATACTGTAGTAGTGAGTGTACGATAGCATGGTAAACTCTTTTTAGGTTGTCGATGGTTAGTATGTTTCGAATTCTAATGAATATATATTTGCATTTTCTTATTCCTTTTACTAGTTCATTAATGTGACTGTGGTATTTCAAGTGTTGATCTATTATTACACCTAGATATTTTATTTCGTATGATATTTATTCGGTATGATAATATAACACTCTTCTTAATCTTACTTTATCAGTTTTATTTTATTATACACGACTGGTTTTGAAAATTAAAAGACGTTTCTTCTATAGGTGAAAAGTAAAAACAAGTATTATACAATAATAAAAAAAATAATAATAATAAAAATGAAAATGGTATTTTCTGGCGTTTCTCATGTGTGTGATTATAATCCAGGATTCGGATCTCACATACTAATATAAGAGTTTCTGCTTAGTAAAAAGCTTCTTTACATCTCACCAATAGATGTCTCTAGTGAAGTTCTAGTGATTCAAGAAGAAGGTTTCTAAATTGGTTCATATATATAGAACTTCCAAGAATTTGAGTAGTGTGGTTGTCAATAATGGGTAGAATTGGTGAATGTTACACGTGTGTAAAGTGATCACTTAAACCAGCCTATAACGGTCCTCAGCCCCGTAAATGCCCAGACTTCCATATTCTTCTTCATCTTTGATGAGATGTCAAAAAATAAGTATTATACGAGTGTCTTATTTATTAAAATTAAAAAAATCTACATGTCATTCCTCAAAGTTAATGCCGAATCAATTAAAAATGTAGGTGTTTCTCACATTATCAATTTACTTTAGGCAATTTCGTCTTTTTTATATCTTGTCAGTGTCACTTTTTATTATTAATATAACAGTTGGAAGCATAATTGAATTTAAATAAATAAAAACAAAAAAACATTTCTTCTTATGTACATACAACGAATAAAGGTAAAAACGAGTATCTGCTTAGTAAAAAGCTTCTTTTCATATCACCAACAGATGTCTCTAGTGAAGTTCTAGTAATTCAATAATAATGTTTCAAAATTAGTTCATATATATATAGAACTTCCGAGAATTTGAGAAGTGTGGTGATCAATAATGGGTAGAATTGGTGAACGTTACACGTGTGTAAAGCAATGTCATATTATAAATAAATATGCATTTTTGTACGAGCTTAGGTGGTAAACATTTCAAAAATCGTTTTGAATTTTGACATTTTTACCTTTTTTCTTTATCAGTCGTCGATTTTCTTCTTAAAAGCTGTATCATTAAAAAAAAACAACAATATATTATTTTTAAATTAATAATTTATTAAAGATCGTTTTCATAAAATTCTTTATTATTTTCTATTGTTTCGACATACCTACCAAATGTGTTCGTTCGAATATATATCAACGTTACGTAAATATCAACACAGATAATAAAATGGCAACTTTTATGAACGAATTCATTAATCGGATTTAACGAAAATTTTGTTGCGCGCTTTTGATTATTGAAACTTTAATAAGAAATGCATAATTTTCACATCACCCGTTAAGGATAATGAATGAATTTTGAGTTGTACACATATTCAATTTTTCATTCAAACCCTTATCCGCACCCCAATGGTGCATAGGGCACTTCATCATACAAACGCAGTGTTATTTTGATCGTTAACACATGAAGGAAAGGTGATCAGCCCCCCGCCTCAGGTACCAGTACAGGGTAATATGGAATAAATATAAGAGTGAAAAAATCACTTATATTTATTGGACCCCCATGGGAATCGCACCCGGGACCTCCAGAACGGTAGCCGAGCGTGCTGACCATTACACCACAGAGGCAATACAGAATCGGATAAATGTAGAAGATTCTACCGTGATTTCAATGGTAGATACATAATTTATTAGTTCCCACGGATATCAATGAAATCGTTTGTGAAATTATTAGACATTCCCAAGTATAATACATAATTATATTGAGTAGATATGAAAACTTAAAAAGTTCTCAGCATACAATTAGCTCCGCTTCCAAGGCTTCAATTTTCGCCACCCACGCTCTCGGATTAAAGAAATGTTATTGTTAACGAAGTTCTTATTATTTATTTATATGATTAATGACTTCTGCAATTAATACTGAGCGTGAAATGAGAAATCTTGCTGGAGCTCATGACAATATGTCGTGATTAGTGTGCCAAAGGTGGGGTAGTGGTATAAGTTACCAATTGTAACTGGTTTTTAATACCTTGAATATTATTTTTTATCATCTCATCAAAGATGAAGAAGAATATGGAAGTCTAGGCATTTACGGGGCTGACGACCGTCATAGGCTGGTTTAAGTGATCACTTTACACACGTGTAACATTCACCAATTCTACCCATTATTGACAACCACACTACTCAAATTCTTGGAAGTTTTATATATATGAACCAATTTAGAAACCTTGTTCATGAATCACTAGAACTTCACTAGAGACATCTATTGGTGAGATGTAAAGCAGCTTTTTATTAAGCAGAAACTCTTATATTAGTATGTGAGATCCGAATCCTGGATTATAATCACACACATGAGAAACGCCAGAAAATACCATTTTCATTTTTATTATTAAGCTTTTAATTTGACCAGATAATTTATTAACAACATTTTGAGTGTGTCCAAATACTTGTTCACAAAATCTTGATTATCTCCAATTACAGGAGTTATTTTCATATTATTTTTTGTCATCTCATCAAAGATGAAGATGAATATGGAAGTCTGGGCATTTACGGGGCTGACGACCTTGAATATTGAATATTAAAAAAAAATTGAACTCTTGTATAATACCACTTAATGAATTTTATTTCATTACACACGACTAGTTTCGAAAACTAAAGGACGTTTTTATCTACGGGTGAAAAGTAAAACCAATGCTACTTAATTATTAGTTTTTCTTTTCACCCGTAGATGAAAATATTTGTTAATTTTCGAAACTAGTCGTGTGTTATGAAATTAAACTCATTAAATGGTATTATGCAACTGTTTAATTTTTAAAAATCAACATGTCATTCCACAAAATTAATGCCGAAATAATACATAATGCCTTGATTTTTTTTGCTGATACTTTGTGGCACAGTTAATAAACTTTATAGAATAAAACATTTTTTTTAAACCATTTCATTTTGGGTATTTTTTTCCAACTGGTTTCGACAAGCGCCTTGTACATATTCACCTCTTAAGATGGCAAGGTGCTTTTTGAAACCGGGTGGAGCAATGTACCAAAAAAAATGGTTTACAGCTAATTTCCATAATCATGCATCTCTTGATTATTTCGCTACCCGCCGAATTATTGAGTGAAATAACTTATAACTTTAAAAATAAAATTATAAGCTGCATACAAAATGAAAATCATGTTTTCAGGCGTCTCCCAGTATGTAAAATAATCCGGTTAGGATATTTCATACATTTCAACAAAAGGGTCTCTGCTTAATAAAGCTTTCTCGAATCAACCATAGATGCTGCCGTTAGCTAAAATATGAAGCGACATGAGATTTTTGAAATACGTCTTCTTCTTTAGCCTTCTGTCCTCCAATGCTGGATTATATAGATTGCTTCCGTATCCTTTGTTTTTTCGGTTTGTTGCCACTTGCAGCAAATTTCCCCCCACCCACCCCCCTCAGCGACCATGTCGTCGAACCACCTTTTTGAGATCTTCAGAGGCCTCTTTTTTTATTGACAACCACATCACTTATAGTGTGGTAAAATAATAAAAACGGATGTAAAATGACGTGCGGCTCCTAGCGTTGCCCAACGCTGAATGAATACTGTGATTGTGAGTATGGCCTTAACTAATCTATGAGAGGTCATAATCTATGTGAAAAGCCTGACTTCCATATTCTTTTTCATCTATGTTGAGATTTAAATATTTGTATATCGTAGTCGTACAGGAGAAAGTGACCAACTGACAAAATGCAAAATGTTCAGGAGGGTCATTTAAGTCACTTCTGCTTGGTGCATTAGTGCAGTTAGTCATTTTTAACAAGTCGATATATTATACTTCCAAGTTTAAAATCGCTTTTAGATTTTTTCAGGGCAATATTAAGCTAGTAAGATATCAAATAGTCAATGATCACGTTTTTGTAAAAAATGCACTTGGTCACTTTCTCCTGTATGACGTCGATATGTACATATATGCACATTTTTTTTGGAAAAGCAATATGCCAAATGGAGTGATGATACAGTGAGTAGTTATTCGAAGTTGCCGTGTTAAAAATGTCAACTCGGCGTGGGTGGCGAGGGCCGGAGTCATTAATTTTGATAAATTATATTTCTCGTGAATGAATCGTTAATGAAAAACCAGCCCCGCCCCCCTCCACCCCTCTTCCCCCATAATTGGAAACACTAATGGAAGGCGTTTCCTGATAATCGCTCAAATATTATCGGATTATGGTGTATTCACGAGAAGGTGAGGTAATATATTAAATGGATACCGGCTCACTTCATTCTCATTATCATTATGCAATAGATGATATAAAATATAATATAATATCATCAAAAATAGCCTGATGTCTGTTGAAAAGTCAGCGTCGAAGGAAACATTGCATTGCAATATGGATGCAAAAGGCCAAGTGTATGTGTGTGTTCTTATCCATATGTGAAAATATAAAGTTTGTCCGTTTCCGTAGTGTAATGGTCAGCACGCTCGGCTACCGTTCTGGAGGCCCGGGTTCGATTCCCAGGGGTGGTCAAATAAATAAATGTGATTTTTCACTCTAATATTTATTTTATATTACCCTAGACTAGTACCTGAAGCGGAGGGCTGATCACCCTTCCTTCATGTGTAAACGATCAAGATAACACTACGTTTATATGAAGCAGTGCCCTATGCACTACTGGGATGCGGATAAGGGTTATAAATAAAAATAATAATTTTCACATATTGATGAAAATATCTGTAGTTCTCAAAACTAGTCGTGTTCATATGAATAAACTCAAATGTTTTTTTTATACAAGTATTTTGTTTTTATATTCAAATTTTCATGTTATTCCACAAAGTAAATGCCAAATCAATGAACAGAACAAAAATACCTCCGTTAATTAATCCTTGCATATTGATAATTTCATTTATTTTTGTAATTCAAATCCAATTGCCAGACGTTTAATTAAGAAGTAGGTAGAAAATTATACATATTTTAATTTTTAATTTATTAGGGCATTGTGTATACTTTTAAAATCATTCCTTTTCTATACTCATTCAATGTTCTATATGATAAATATATCAATACAGATATTTCCATATATTTTTTTTCTTTTTAGATCTGGATATTTACAGGGCTTACGATCTGTCATAAGCCGGTTTATATGATCACTTTAAACATGTGTAACATTCACCATTCTACCCATGATTGATTGCCAACCGCTAAAAATTTGAAAAGTCGTATTTATCCTTTCACATACGAATTTTTGGCACCATCTATGGTTAAGTCGAATATTTTTATCTAGTAGAGAAACCTTTATGAATTGTGAAAAACATTTATATGTTTTAAATTCCTACGCGAAAAAAATATCTGCGTATATTATTTTATCCAGTGTGAGTAATGTGACATTCGTTCATCCCTCAGGACCGAATAAATTGACAAATACACAGTTTCATGCTTAGCTTACAGATGGAGGCTCTACTCTGTAGCTCTTATTAATGCATAGACACAATACGTTGCCTCATCAACGCCTCGAAAGCAAAATGGAAATGTGTACGGAATGAGATGTAAGATAACTCGCGAGTGGGCGAAACTGGATTGTAGACAGAGAAGATGAACACTTAAATTAGCACTAAATATTCCTCCATTGACAGACGTGGTCACAATCGAGATATACCATTCTTTGATTCATTTAATATGCAAATAACCTTAAAATAATCTCGGAATTGCATCAAGTAGAATTTATAAATTATTTAGAGACACATATCTGCTGTGCTTGTCAAATATTTTTACGATTCATAAATTCATGAACTATCAAAAAGAAGAAACAGGAGATTTAATTACTGAATTAACTTTCATATTATTTTTGACATCTCATCAAGGATGAAAAAAAATGGAAGTCTGGGCATTTACGGGGCTGACGACCGTCATAGGCTGGTTTAAGTGATCACTTAACACACGTTTAACATTCACCAATTTTACCCATTATTGAGAACCACACTTTTCAAATTCTTGGAAGTTCTATATATATGAACCATTTCAGAAACATTGTTATTGAATCCCTAGCACTTCACTAGAGACATCTATTGGTGAGATGAAAAGAAGCTTTTTATTGAGCAGAAATTTTCTGCAGGTATGTGTATCAGTATGTGAGGTCAGAATCCTGGATTATAATCACACACATGAGAAACGCCAGAAAATATCAATTTCATTTTTATTATTTAAGCTTATCATTTTATCAGTAAATTTATTTACAACATTTTGAATTTGTTTAAATACTTGTTCACAAATCTGGATAAACCAAATTTGTGAACAAGTATTTGTCACACTCAAAAATCGCTCCTTCCACATTCATGTCCACTTGACCACTTTCAAGTATTTTTAGTTTCTGATCATACTAAATTTTCTTCGTTCTTTCTCTGCTTCTATTTTCAACTACTTTCGCCTCATATATGTTTAACCGTTCATTCCTCACTCATTCAATCCACATGTCCAAACCATCTCAACATATTTCTCAAAATTTTGTCTATAACGCTTATCTCAGCCTTGCATTCTTTTCTTATTTCACCATTCGAATATGTATCATAAATAGTTTTGCCGCATTATTATATCTGTTCGCCTTCGTAGTGTATTAGTCAGCACGCTCAGCTATCGTACTTTAGGTCCCGGGTTCGATTTTCCAGGGGGGGGGGTCAAATAAATATAAGTGACTTTTTCATTCTTATATTGATTCAATATTACCCTGGACTGGTACCTGAAGCGGAGGGATAATCACCTTTCCTTCATGTGCTAACGATCAAAATAACACTGCGTTTATATAATGCAGTGCATACACCATCAGGTGCGGATAGGGTTAAAAAATTATTTAATTTACGGAGTTTTATTTAATTTAAAAAATTGATAGGTAATACCGCAAGATGGCAGCCGAATCAATTAAAGAAACGATATTTCTCTTTTGATTGCGCCTCTGCCGAGCTTTAAGTGTGACTGGTCTGTCGGTATGAGGTGTGGCCTCCTCTTCTCCGGGTTGCTTTCTCTCAGAAGAACGTGGGGTTCGAGATACGAATTAAATGATAATGGATTCGTTTACACGAGTCGCTTCATCATTACTGTAAGCTTCTTCGCTTGAATATTAACAAGATGGCGGCGGGTGGTCGAAATATCATCGATATAAATAATTCGACAATATGAACACTATCGAGAAAAGCGACTTAAGTCAATTGAAAAGAAAAACAAGTCGAAAATAGTATCAGAGTAATTGTGTGGAAATCTATGTATTAATTGTTGAATGAATTAATGATTTTATGAGTCTACTAAGTTGTATTTTTTTTACTAGCTGGGGTCCCTGATTAAGTAATAATTTGAAAAATATGTATACTTATAAAAAAATATAAGATGAAATTATTCTATGAAGATTAAAATGTCGACTTAATTTTTAAATTTAAATGGCACCAGATACAGGATGAAGATTGATCAATATTTTTGTCAAGTCGAACTTGAAACTTAAATATTATTATATGCCAAATAAAATATTTAAGTAATTAATATTATACATATTTATCAAATATTATATTACTTTGATTAATTATTGTATCAAATTTACCAAGCTATGCGAAATGTTTTATTTTTGGATTTTGGACGCAATCCGGTTTTTATTTTAGCCACTAATCTGCAAGATGATCATAGTTAAAACAGTTAGTTAAAGAAATGTTCAAAGCGAACTGCAGTTTAAAAGTGACAACAAAAATAATATGATTAAAAAAATACCATAGAAGAAAGATACTTAATTTAATTATTACTTTTATAAAAAAAATATTTACGGAATTAAATTGTATTCAGAATTATCTAAATATAATTTTTATCTAAATACATTTTTTTTAATAGAGTAAAACATTTTTTTAGGTTATTTTTACAACAAAAAGTTGATAAAATAAAAATACGCTTATTCAAACGAAATATTTCTACGTACAGAAAATAGTTCGTGACTTGCACCCCGAAAAATATGTTGCCACTATCCGCCCATAGATGTCAGGAGTATAAAAACAATTTCAACATTTTTGTACCTGTATAGTATATTGAAATGATAGTGTGGTATTACATCCATCTATTTAAAAACAAACTTTTAAATAAATATGTAACATATTATGATTTACTAAATTGGAGCAGTTATGTAAATTAAAATATTTAATAATTCCTTTCGGATTCGATTCAGAATAATTTCAACATTTTTTCAATTTATAAAATAAACATCAAATAGAGTTTTTTCAATGAATTGTATCCTAATATTCCAGGAGGTTATCTAAAAAACTTAATGAATTCTTCGTTATTTTTACAGAATGCAAAATAATGAATAAAACTTTGGGAAAATTATGGGTAGAATGGTGAAAAATTACGCGTGTATAAAATGGTCTCTTAAACCACCCTATGACGGGTCAAAAACCCTTTAACATATAAAGTTTGAATCCTATGAATTCCACATTCTTATTCATTTATATTGAGATGTTAAAATTTTAAAAAATATATTAAATCTATCCAATATTCCGTACGTAGATGGAAATTACATTCTCACGACGTTGTATCATAATATACTATATGTATGAACTTTTTTTAAATTACCTAATATCCAAGTTACTCTGAGATCTATCTACTGCTTATGCAACACCGCTCATCAAATTCCTGCTTAGCCTCCAACTTTAAAAGTTTTATAGCCTTTTGCTAAGTGTGAGTGGGTTTGATCTTTATGTTAATCATAGATAGAATGATAAATGTTACAAACGCATAAATTGGTTACTTAAACCAGCCTTTGGTAGGTCAAAAACCTTATCAATGCCCAGAATTCCATATTCTTCTTCATTTATGTTGAGATGTCAACAATAAGATAATAAATTGTTTATAATATGAGTCATTTGGTAACATTGAGAATTATGAATAAGTTACGACTCGGCCTCTTGACCATTCATTTCTGAATACCTTTTTATGTTCTTTCTGTCAATAATTTGATGGTTGCACGCAAAAATGGGAATAAAAGTCCCACAAGTGTGGTGGGGATGTATTATGTCCACCAATCACGACTCATTACGGTAATTGTGTCCCATAACAAATTCATTATGCCCTATGGATCTACCTCTGAGGCCTTCGTGATCACGGATGGATAAGTGGACGGTAAGTAGACACACTGGCCAGTAATGAGGTAAAACAGGAGATATGACATAGTAACTAATACTAGAGTTGGTCAATAAGGTTTTATTTCATCGAATACTTAAGGTAAAAATACATACTTATATTGATTAAAATGAATATGACCTATTTATCGATTTAGCATTTAATTTGTAAAACTTCATATTATTTTTTAAATATTATATTAAAATCAAAACACTGATATTATTCTTCTGAGTTGTATAATTTATTTTTAATAACGTAAAAAAAACAGTAGATTTAATCTACTAGATTTAATCTAGAATGCCCTAAGAAGGCTAAAGAATTGTCACGAATATTTTTTTTTATTTTTGTGTTTTCTTTTTTAAAATAAAAAATACAATTAGTAGACTCGAATTAGTGTTTTGAATTTAATATTGAAAAAAATTTAAATGAGATATTTATTAGATTAATGTTTGGTACTGACATTTCTTAGTGAAGCTGCATTTTATATAATAAAATAACAGCCATGTATATAAAATGTTTCACATATATTTTATTTGACCAGTGACCGGGTTTCATTGTTACCGACATTATCAGACTGGTGTGGCAGGCTGGACAAAATTAGTTATTATTTTTTATATATACAACAAGGCAGGGGAAAACCATGATTTTATATATTTTTTTGACAAAATTATTTAATATTGAGTGAATTTAAGTAGTATATTAAAATAATAATTACATATTTAATATTGAGTGAATTTAAGTAGTATATTAAAATAATAATTACATATAAGGTAAAAAATCTAAATATTGATTAATAAATTTTAATTTGAGCCTAGCGGCAGTTTGTGGACCCCATGTGCTCCATATAAGGATGTATAGATAAAGAATAAGAAATACGATGTTGAAATTTATTTTTAACAGTATCTTCAATGAAAGCTTTTTAAAAATAAGTAAACAAACTTTAAAATACTCTTAACCGCTTTTCTGCAATAATAAGCCAGCAAGTGGATTCGCGTACATACCGCGATGGGGTGATTACTAAACATTTTAATGATCTCCCATAGAGCACGGTCTGGTGACTTGTGTAAAGTTCCCCCGACCGAGTGCAGCTTTTGTGACCGCTAATCAAAGCTCGGCTCTGAGGAGGACGACTCAAAGCTCAAATGCAAATTGCATTCACCAAGTTGTCTCGTTACACACAATGACGTCTGTACTCCACCGCGCTACCTTAATACACCTCCGATACAGAATAGCGATAAATTTATGTTATTAATTCAATTTAATTTATAACTTAATATTATTTTTTTACATCTTGTCAAAGATGAAGAAGAATATGGAAGTCTAGGCATTAATGGGGCTGACGACCGTCATAGGCTGGTTTAAGTGATCATTTTACACACGTGTAACATTCACCAATTCTATCCATTATTGACAACCACACTACTCAAATTCTTGGAAGTTCTATATATATATGAACCAATTTAGAAACCTTGTTATTGAATCAATAAAACTTCACTAGAGACGTCTATTGGTGAGATGTTAAGAAGCTTTTTATTAAACAGAAACTCTTATATTAGTATGTGAGGTCCGAATCCTGGATTATAATATATTCTTATGTTAAATTCTTCATCTTTGATGAAATGTCAAAAAATTATCTGAAAATATCTCCAATAATTGGAGATAATCCAGGTTTTGTGAACAAGTATTTGGACACTCTCAAAATGTTATAATTTAATATCTTATTTCTTAGTCATAGATTCATTATTTCAATTATTTTGAGTAATCATCAAAATACGTATTTTATTTAAATTAGACTGATTTGATACTATCGGTAATGATGGAATCTGGTCGCTGGATAATATATGGTAATTAAGTAAAAATTACATAAATTATTTAGGGGTTGTTTTATTCATATATGAAACGCATTTCCACCAAAAAAAAGTAACTCAACTACTTTTTAACTATTCGAATATATTTTTTATATTTATTATTGTAAAATAAACAAAGAAATCCATTTAAAACATACAAAAAATAGTTTATTAATTATTTAGATTAAGTTACAATTTTTATCTGATTATCAATGGTTTGAAAAAATGTACATTATTTGTAATTTCTTATTCAATTAGCAATGACATCAAATTATAAGCAGAGGCACGCATTGCATACAGGCAGAAAAGCAATGCCTACCTTGGATTACTCGCGTTCCATGTAGACACAACCAGTGCCTATTATGCCTTATCCTTACCAAATCTTACTGCCTAACGTCTAGCTACGGCTTATGCAACACCGTTTATCATGTCCCTACTCAGGCTTCAACTTTAAAAGTTTCATAGCCTATGCCTACTTGTGAGTGGATTTACTCTTTACGTTAAAAGTTACTATAATTTCATGTAATTCATGAGTAACAATTCTAGGCAAAAACACTCGCGCATTAAAAAACTGTGCACGCCACTAATTATAAGTATTGAGTATCCATTTTTTTAACAAGTATTCACAAAATATTCAACGCCATATTTACGTCATCAAGAATTTATTGATTAAAATCAGTCAACGTTTGTTTCAACCAAGTGTTGAATATTACCCACTTTAAGACAATTTATCTCGGTTTATTAAAAAAATACCTCAACTTAATAACATATTGTAGAAACGGCAGTATTTTAAAACTGTAATGGATAATAATGTGTTCGTGCAAGGGGACATTTTGCATTTTATATATGAAATTTAATCAAAATTGCACATCACCGTACAATGCCATAAAACTGTTATAATGACAAAATTACCGTAGTCTTCGATAATGCATAAGAAAAAGGTATTATGAGTTTAATAAATATTTTAAAATAAAAATAACGGCTTGGTTTTTCTCATTGACATATTATGTTTTTATCCAAACTTAGAGACAATGCTTTATAAAATAAATGATATCCGAAAATAGCGTAAAATAATTTAAACCGATTTTAAATATAAAATAAAATAAATACTTGAATCTAGCAGTAGCGGCTACATTTTGTTGTTGCTCAGTCTGGTAAGATGTTAAAAAAGAATGCAGAATGACATCTTTTCTACTGTTTTTAACGCAATGGCAGCGCCATCGGTTAAATGTAACAGCAACAATAGTAATGCTAATCATAAATCGTGGTA